>NC_141928.1:2880937-3041250 GCF_057802395.1 Ceratotherium simum simum | reverse complement strand
TTGACGGCCTGGCTGGGTTGCCGGGAGAGAAGGGCCACAGGGTAAGTGTTTCCTGTCCGAGGGATACGGGCACGGAGTTTCTCGGGAGGCCCTTCCAGACACCCTTAGGTTTCTCGTGGGGTTGGGTCCCCTCATTCCAAAGCGGTGGCTAAACAAGCCTCCTGGAGTCAGGGAGTGGAAATGAACGCCAGCGTGACGTCTTTGTTGGTGGAAAGTCGCCCAAAGAAAGCAGATTTCTTCTCTGCAGCTTATGATGAAAGGACCAGTGGGGTCCACTCACTTGAAGGGTATAAAAGGGGCGAGGAAAATGCTCCCTTGAGAAATCCACTTTCTGTGTGATGGGGCCTTCCACACCTCGAAATCCAAATGGCTGCCACTTCAGGAGCTGCCGAGGACCCTTTGCAGCAATAAAGTGGTGATTCCAGGAGGTTGGGGACAGTCTCCAGTGGCTGCTCCTGTTGGGGAGGGTTGGGGTGGGGGCACAGTCGGCCGCCTACACTGGTTTTCTCATCCTGTTTGAGGTGGTCTCCACGTGATGGCTCTTTGCAGCTCATCGGATTTCTCTCCCTGTTTTCTTTGAAGTAGATGATACTTCTATGTTTGGGCACATTCTGGACATACAGGCGCATGTGTATGTGCATACACACGTGCACACACGCAGTCACACATGCACACGTGTGCGTGCACACATGCACATGTTCTCACACACATGCATGCACACATGTGCACACGCACGCACACGTTTGTTGATTTTGTCATTAAGGTTTATCTATCATGTTCCGTAATAAATTGAGAAATGGCTTTTGCAATTTAGCGAAGCTGCTTCATGCACGTTCTCTGACAATCACGTGAGCACCGGAACAAAGGCAATCTCTGAGTCGGCGCCAGTCCATTTGACTGACTGACGAGCACCTATTGAGCACTGACTGTGTGCGAGGTCTGAAGCTGCAGGGGTGTGAGGCGAACCAGCGCCGACCCTCATGGTGCTCACGGTCCAGGGCAGCAGCCCTTTCTTTGGGGGCAGTGCGGGGCTGGGGGTGCACCCCAGCTTCATGCCGAGAAGTGGGCAGGGTGTAGCTCAGACCCCGCCCCGCTGTCCTGGGGTGCCCCACGTCTGTGGCCCCCGCCCAGCCCCGCTGGGTGCCTGGGCTAGGCAACCTGCCTCTAGGACACTGAGTGCCCTGGGTGAGAGTCCCCACAGCCCACTGTGAGAGTCCGCCAGTGTGCAGTATCTCCCGAAGGATCATCTGTGACTCCAGGAAGGGCATCAGAGGGGTTGGGACTTTCAGTCTCCGAATTAGGGGGACTCGAGACAGCTATGCGTGACCTGCTCTGAGTGGCTAACGCTGAGCCTGGTTGCTTCCTAGGGTGACCCTGGTCCCTCGGGCCCGCCAGGACCTCCAGGAGACGATGGAGAAAGGGTACGTATCCCGTCGGATCTCTAGCTGCACCTGCAGGGAGTTTGGGCAGGAAAATGGCATGTGAAACACCAGTGGCACTGAGACTGGCCGCCTGCGGGTGGAGAGGGGGCAGGAAAGAGGGTCCTGAGTGGGCAGAGCGAGGGGATGTGGAGACACGGGCCACACAGAACTCCTGAGCAAAGCACATCACAAACGTTTATGTTGACTTGATCGGCCCTGTGACGGGTGGCGTCCAGGAGTGGGTTTCACCTGTCACGGGTCTCAGAAAGAGCGCCTCTAACTGCAGGAGACAGGTGTCCCGCCGCCCTGGGAGGAGGTGTCGGGAGAGCTCGTGAGCTCAGTGTCTTGGCTTATCTCGTCCCAGTGGGGGTTGGATGGAGGCGGCGGGGTAGCAGAGCTCAGGGGTTTGGAGGGAGGAGTAGGGTGGAGAGTCTAGAAAATACGGTCTTTGGCCCTGGAGTTAGGGAAAAAGTTTAGAAGCCCTGGTAGATGAGACAGAGGAGCAGGCAGGCCACTGGCCGGCCAGGCCCCGGCAGCGTTCCTGTCCTCGCTGGCTCTCAGGTGGGCACTGTCAGGGCCCCTTCCGTCTGGGCCTTAGCACAGCCCGCTGCAAGATGAGGAAAGAGAGAGGGGTCCTCTCTTTCCAGATGTCTGTGCTTCTTGAGTCAGAGGAAGTGTGTGCTCCTGTGTGTGCGTGTGTGCACGTATGTGTGTGTGCATGCATACGCATATGTGCATGGGTATGTGCATTTGCTGTGTGTATGTGTGCATGTGTGCGCACACACGTGCATGTGGGCATGGCTGTGTGCATGCTTGTATACATGGGTGTGTGGGCACACGTGTAGGGTGTGTGCACGCCGTGTGTGGGCATGACTACATGCATGTCTGTGTGCATGCACAATGTGCATGCATGCATTTGTGGACATGTGTGCAGGCGTGGCTGTGTGTTTCAGTGTGTGGTCATGTGCGTGCACAGGGTGTGTTTGTGTGTGTGAGCACGTGTAGTGAAGGGAGGAGGAGCATTGTACTGACAGAGAGAAGCAGGGTGCTGACACGCAGCTCTTGATGGTGAGCCAGGCAAGACGGGGCAGCAGTTCCTTCTAGAGCCAGAAGGAAAGACTCATCTTGGTTTGCTCCCCTGGCTGTGTTTAGGACCCTGGCAGACATTGGGCTCCCTCGGGGTTGGCCCAGGGTGATTCCCCCCGGATTCCTCCCCAGCCCTGTGTCTAGCGTTCACATTTCTGTCTGTCTGCCATCTATCATCTATCATCTGTCATCTGTCATCTCTCTACCTATCTGTCGTCTCTCATCTATCTATCTATCTATCTCTGCCTAGTTTCTATCATTCTCTTATTCATCTTTGTCATTACCTGCCCAGGTAATCGCATCCTTGGATCACATGAGTCTTTCTGCCCAGCTTTCCCCTCATTGGAGCTGTGTCTGTGAGCTCCCGAGCAGAGTGTCCCAGAGGCCCCGACCTCACCTTTGACCTGTAGCAGCTACACACCTAGCAGCTCTCTGGGAGTGAGGACATTCCAGGCTTTTCCTGCTGGTGCAGGGACCAGTAGATCTGGCAACATGCTGAGGCAACCCCAGGCCAAAGGGTCCTTCTGCACAGTTGAAGGGAAATTGTCTCTGTGGTGTCCAGGCATTAGAGCTTGTCCCTAAAATCCTGCCTCTTTTCTCCCCACAGGGTGACGATGGAGAAGTCGGGCCCAGAGGGCTGCCCGGGGAGCCTGTAAGTCTGCTGACCGGGTGGGATTCTGTCTCCTCAGCACGGTGATGGGCTGCATGAGGAGGCTGCCTCTGGGCAGATTTGGGCGTCGACTTTGAGCATAGATTAGAGAGGGGCTCAGCCTTGAAATAGAGACAAATCTGGGGATTTATCTGGAAGGAAAAGGAGGAGCACGTGGGGAGGCTGGTGGGACAATTCTTAGGAGTCAATCCAAGCCTTCCCCAGGGAAGGAGCTCAGGCCCCTGAGGGTTGTGGTTGGGACTTCAGGCTACACTCATGGTGAGTGTCCAGGGTCCACCATCGTGAGTCTCCAGTGTCTATCATGGTGGGTGTCCAGGGCCATCATGATGTGTGTTCAGTGTCCATCATAGTAGGTGACCAGAGTGCACCATGGTGGGTGTCCAGGGTCCATCATGGTGGGTGTCCAGTGTCCATCATGATGGGTGTCCAGGGCCATCATGGTGGGTGTGCAGTGTCCATCATGGTAGGTGTCCAGAGTCCATCATGATGGGTGTCCAGAGTGTACCATAGTAGGCGTCCAGGGTCCATCACGGTGGGCGTCCAGGGCCATCACGGTGGGCGTCCAGGGCCATCATGGTGGGTGTCCAGGGTCCATCATGGTAGGTGTCCAGGGTCCATCATGGTGGGTACCCAGGGTCCATGATGTGGATATCCAGGGTCCATCATGGTGGGTGTCCAGTGTCCATCGTGGTGGGTGTCCAGGGACATCATGGTGGGTGTCCAGTGTCCATCATGATGGGTATCCAGTGCCATCATGGTGGGTGTCCAGTGTCCATCATTCTAGGTATCCAGGGTCCATCATGGTGGGTGTCCAGGGCCATCATGCTAGGTATCCAGGGTCCATCATGGTGGGTGTCCAGTGTCCATCATGCTAGGTATCCAGCGTCCATCATGGTGGGTGTCTAGGAGCAGTTGCAGGGCCGAAATCAGCCAGAGTTTGAATCAACCCTTCCTAATGGCTACACTTTCCAGAAATGGAGCCTCCAGCATCGTGCCCCTGCCCGGGCATCAAAAAGCTCTTTTCCCTAAGCTGACTTCTAATTAGGGCCAAAGCAAATTTCCTCGGCGACAAAAGGACATTAATTACTTCTCACTTACTGCTGCTTTTCAAATGTCTCATTTCTGTTATCCACATCCAAGCCGCCATATGCTTTCGGCGATGTTAATTGGGGAGAAATACTGCGAATGCTGCTGCGTGGAGGAGAGCCCGGGGGGGGGCGTTTGCACGTTCATTTGGGACTGAATTATACCCTCGTAGCCTGATTAGCTGCTAAAGAGGATTCATCAACACAGCTCTCTCCTTAACACGTCTAAGCGATACCTTCTGGGTTATTAACTTCTAAAAAACATTTATATGACTAGGTATTAAAATAACGAAGGGAACATTTAAGTGGCAATGAATGTGGGAAGGGTTTCTCTCCCACTGCATCTGAAAAGCCTCAATCAAAATTAAGGACACTTGGAATCACTGTGCCTCCGTTACAGGCTGGATCCCCCCAGGAGGCGGGGCTCATGGGAGCTGTTCAGGATGTGGGCTCCTTCCCTCTGCTGCCTCTTAAATCTTGTGAACTGTCCTAGGGACGGTGCTGCCTTGGGGCTGTGCCCCCTCTGCATGCACGTGGGCTGTTCCCACACACGTGCCCCTCACTGCCGGGGGAGGGCCTGAGCTCTGGGCAGTAGTGGCCGTCCCAGAAAAGATCCGAGCTCCGTGCTTCTTCTCCGTGCGTTTAGTCACTCTGTTCCCCTCAGAGACCTAGTTTCTCCCACCTCCCCCCTCCTCCTGCACCTGCAGACCGGCATCAGAAGTAGTCGCGTGTGATTGTGCAGAGGGCTTGGAGAGGGAGCAGTGATGAGACTGGGACCAAAGCGCTCCAGGCAGCAGAATGTAATCGCTGCCGTCTCGGGAGTAGCTTCTGTGCACACGTACCCTGCGCAAGCGTAAAGGAAGGCTCCGCTTTCCCTGAGGGTGCCCCTTGATCCCCGTTCTGAGCCCCCCATTAATTCCAGGCACCCCTGCCTCTGCTTCCCAGGGCTGAGGTGGAGAGGTGGGGGTGAGGAGATGAAGCAGGCAGGGAGGTGTCGGCCACGCTCCCTGGGCCCTGTGGAGACCTGCGTCGCAGCAACGGCTCTGGGGGGATGTGACGGAGGCTGTCGCGGGATTTACCAGGGGACGGGGCACGGGGGGGCTGGGATTCCTGGCTAAGTTTGAACCATCCTCGCTCTTTCGTCTTGCAGGGGCCGCGTGGTCTGCTGGGGCCAAAAGGGCCCCCGGGCCCTCCTGGACCTCCTGTAAGTCCTCCCACCTCTCTGCGCGTCTGTCCCCACCACTGCCCTCGAGACCCTGACACCCAGCTTGTTGCCCACTTGAGCCTTCGGGCAGCTCACCGCGCTGACCGCTGTGCACACTTGCCCGCCGCTGGTGTGAGGTGTCGTCAGGGCTCTGTGCTCATACGCAGAAGTAACTGTCCAGCAGGTGGCGGCACAGAGGCCAGCTGGCTTTACAGCTCTCCCCTTCAATTGGCCACGTGCCGCTCCTGCACACAGCATGTGCTGCTATACACAGTGACCGGGACGCCACATCTCCTCCCTTGAGTGCAATTCTGGCAGCTTCTGTGAAAGTTCTAGAAGGAGGCAGAAGCCCGTGGTTCTGGCACAGCTCTGTCCAGTGGAGCTCCCGCCCCTGCACCCTCCTCGGCCCCTCTGCCGTGCTTTCAGAGAACTCAGGGCCTGCCCCACACGATGCTGGGGCCTGGCAGCTCCGTTAACCCCTAGCCAATCGAGCCTTTAGGATTTATTTGGCATCAAGCCTTTCCCCTCCCTTAAAGGATGTGCCATCCTCTGACACATTGCGGGCAGGGGCCAAACTGGTGGAGTGGGATTTTCCTTCTGAGCATTGTTAATTCTTCAGCATTCAGTCTCTTTTTCCCTCAATCTCATCCAGGGTGTGACGGGTACGGACGGCCAACCAGGGCTGAAAGGAAACGTGGTAAGTCTCGGGGGTCCCCGTGCCCTAGCCTGGTGGTGATTACCCCAGGCACGCTCCAGCCAGGCGAGGGGCATCTGTTGCCATCAAAACCAGACGGGGATATGAAGAGGAGGGCACAGGCCCTGAATCTGGGCCCCCACGTGGGGAGGCCTCCCCTGGCAGAGCTCCTGCCAAAATCCTGTAGTTGGTGCGTGCTCCGCTGGGAGCCAGGCCCTGGCAGTGCAGGCGCAGAGGGAGATCGCCTTCTCGCTGCGCAGACAAGCTGGTAATCAGCGTGTACTGTGAGCAGTGCCCACCGAGAGAGAGAGAGAGAGAGGGGAGTGTCTCCTGGGCTCCATGTCTATAAAGGCCCCGGGAGACTTTAGCATGGCACAATGATTTGGGAATTTTCTGCTGAATAGAATATTTTCTGGTCAGTTCTTTTCACCTGTTCCTTCCCGGAGGCTGTCTGGGGTGTGTTCCAGACACGTGAGCGCTCCTCGCATCAGGGTCAACGTCGACAGCCCTGGAGGTGGCAAGATCTGGCTCCCTGCCCTGCCGCGGGGCCGCCTGCCTTTCCCGTCTGGGCGTCCCCCTCTGGCCCTTGTGTCGGGCATGAGTGCAGAGCGTCACCCCTGCCTGCCGCCCAGGGCTGCCTTCAGTGCTTTGCTCTTGTTTCCTGCAGGGTCCTCAGGGAGAGCCCGGCCCCCCGGGACAGCAGGGTAATCCAGGTGCCCAGGTAGGTGAGCCGGGATAGGTAATCCCCCCTGGGCAGCGGGAGGCACAGGTGGTCAGTGCGGTGCCCTGGGCATGAGCAGGCGCCTAGTGCTGCCCCGTGCCGTGAGTCCGGCCCGAAGGGGCCTGCAGCCCGGAGGTGACCTAGAAGCCGGGTTGGTGCCTGGAGAAGGGAGAGTCTCTGGCGGGGATGGATGGATGGTAGGGAGGGGTTCTGAGCCAACCAATTCTCTGACATTTCCTGCCCTTCTCTTCCCCCTCCTAGGGTCTTCCAGGCCCCCAAGGTGCAATCGGTCCTCCGGGAGAGAAGGTAGGTGGGCTGAGCTGGGCATAGGGGGCCACCGACCCTGGGGAGCATACTCCTGCCAGCGTCCAGGCAGGGGAGGAGCGCTGGCCATCGCCAGCTGTGACGCGTGCCTCAGTCCTCCCCCAAGATGGGGGAGGTAGCAGGTCACTACGCACTGAGCAAATAAGCCAAGAGCGTGACCAGGGATCTTTGTTGTTCACTGATTGATTGATTAATTCATTCATTCATTCCTTCTCTCGTTATGTATTGAGTTATCAGATTTAGGAAGAAAAATAAATATGGGACGCCCAGTTAAATTTGAACTAGTACTTATCTGTAATCCAAATTTAACTGGGCATCTTGTTTTGCTGTTGTTTCTTTTCATTTTGTTTTTGCCACATTGGGCAACCCTAACTCTGTCCTCGGCACCTGCTGAGTCCTAGATGCTGGGAGAAAACCAGAAGCACTCCATTACTCCCTGGGCTTGTGGCTTACTCCAGGCACTGGACATTTCAGTTAACTCAAAGCCCCTTGGTGGCCACCAGGAGAATTATCTCTAAGGGGGGTTCTCAGTGCACCATAATCCCAGGAGGTTGTTAAACACAGATTGCGGGGTGCTGCAGGGCCTGGGCCTCCATTTGAGAACCACTCATGTTTTCACTTGGTGGATGGTTTTGTCCCAATAGCAAAACCTGCAGGCACTGGAAGCAGCAAAGGGTGAGGGTCCCCCTCTTTGGGTGCCACAGGTGACTGGAAGCTTCCAAGCCACTGGGAGTGGAGTACCTCTGAGCATCCTTCCCAACAAATGTTCTTTGAGCAGAAATCTTGGAAAGTAACCTTGGGGGCGTGTAGGGCAGGCAGGCAGCCTGGGGAACCCCCAGGGCGTCTGCTCACAGAGTCTCTGGTTTGTTCTAGGGTCCCCTGGGTAAACCAGGCCTCCCTGGAATGCCCGGCGCTGATGGGCCCCCGGTGAGTACCCCTGCCCACCCCTGCTCACCCCTTCACACCCCGCCATGTCCACCCAACATGTGGGGGCTGGACACCCAGGCAGACCGCCGCCTCCCTCACTCTCGAGCCGGCGATGCACACGTGGCCCTCATTCACTCTCTCCCAGCTCCGTTGACGAAGACCCATTTGATCGTGAGCTTGATTGCTCGGTAATTACTGGGTTTTGGACATGCTTTTTCATAACATGTTTCAATCAGAGGGCGGTGACTGCATGAACAGGAGTGTCGGTTACTCATTAGGGTGTGCTGTTTAATGATCAGAGCTCAGCCTTGCGTTCTGACTACGAGGAGGGCCGGGCTGGGCTCCATGCCAGCGCACGTGTCACTGGTGTCGAAGGGAAGGGCAGTGTGCGCCGAGTGTATTTTTAGAGCTCACACACCCAGGAGGGAAAGTGATTAACAAACGCGTTTGCAACGTGTGAGCGCACAGCTGTGGAGCCAAATTAGATACCGCCTAGAAATAGCGCGTTAGTGACAGATCCAATCTGGCGGAGCTGTGTGGAGGGGGAGGACGGGGAGGTGACAAACGCTCAGTGTGTGTGTGCGCGTGTGTGCACGTGTGCGAGTATGTGAGTTTATCCGCACCCACCACCTTCCTCTTTGTAAGCTGCTAGTGAGTTTTTTGGTTTTTTTAGAGTATTCAGTTGATGCTGAATAGAGAGCCTATTTCAGAAAACAAGATTAGCCAAATTAATTATTTCAGACACAGCATATTTTATTGTTTTAATAACACTGTTAAAAACTAAGCAAAGAGTTAACTATGTGGACCATTAGTTGGTGACTGTTTAACATACGACTATTTCCATTTTCGTGGCTGAGTCCAGTGAGTGGCAGATCCCAATTGTTCCATTACGATCACGTCCCTTCCCACGTGAACCTCTTTGGGGGACTTTGGTCTCCTAGACTCCTGGGAGTTTGGAGACGAGGAGATGAATATTTTGCAAGATGTCATTTATGTCTTTTAATTTACATTTACACTTAATTGCATTTTCTAATTATAAAATAACACATCTTGTTATGGAAAATTAGGAAAATAAATGAAATGACAACAAAATGAAAACCACCCTGACTGTATCCCTGTGGGTTCAACCACTGACGGCAGGTGGATGGATACGCTTCTAGTCATTTTTTCTTTCATTTTGCACAATATCGAATCTAGGTGGAGCATTTCCTGCAGTGTGTCATGTTGACGGCCAGGCCCGGGCCCTGCAGGAAGGAGCCAGTGCCTGGGAGCGGGGTGGGCTGCACGGCCCCCACGTCACTGACCTTACCGGTTCCACCTGGAGTGCCCGTGCCCACATTGAGACTCTGGTGCACCAGGGTCCCTGAAGGGTCACCAGCTTCCTTTCAGATTCTGTGGGGAAGAGGGGCCTTTACCCTACCCCTTGCCCGTGGAGCCAGCAGGCTGCCTCTCATAGACTCCCCATTTCTCTTCCCCCACCCAACATTTAAACCTTAAAATATGAATGCACAGTGTGCCTGTCTCAGTGTGGCTGTGCTAGGTCGACTCTGAAGACGCTTAATGCCAAAGATAAAAAGGGAAAACACGGACACCGCAGGCTTGAAGAAGCAGAGCCAGAGATTTGGAGGCAAAAAGAGATTTACAAATATTCTCCCGTACAGAGGCGGCAGCACACTGTTGATCAGCCTTAAAGAGAGGGCTTTCCTGCTTTTCTTCCCTTGTATTGGTTTTGTTTGGTTTGATTTTGGCTTAAGAAAGAAAGGAAGACGGATGAAAAACCCTTCAAGAAGTATGAGGTGTTTCAGAATACAGTGTTAAATCTTTGCGGATGGCACACAATAGGGAAATGGGTAAATGAATTATGGTTTGAAGGAATATTACGGAACCAGTAAAAATCGAATTCCAACAAATATTCAGTGACATGAGAAAAGGCTCATGATACAATATTAAATTAAAAATATATCATATGATGCCAATTTTGCATGCATATGTGCAAAGAAAGGAGATTAGAGGGACTGTTCACACAATTAGCTATAGTTGCTGTGAGTGGTGAGGTTATAAAGGATTTTGATTTTCTTTTCCATTTGCCTAATAGTCTACAATGAACATATATTACTTTTTTTAATCAGAAAAATATCAAACACAAATAATTTAAGCTTTATTATTTTTCCATTATAAAAGTAATGTTCATTAGAGAATATTGGAAAAATGCAAACAAGTGGAGAGAAAGGAAAACGGCCTGGCCGTTCATGGCAGGAAAATCAATCACTCTTATTTTAGTAAATCTCCTTTCAATCTTTTTCTATTCAAACATTTTTAATCAGTGAGGTTTGTGCTTTCCCCCCCAACCCCCCAACAAAGTTACTCTCATTCTATAAATACAACTTAAAAATGTATCTAAAAAAGTTTGGCCTCAATTCCAGTGATAGTAATAATTGTGATCATCGCTGCCATTTGTCTGTCATTCACGATGTGGGACACAGCCCTGGGTGCTTTGTGAACACGCTCCCTTTCATCAGCAACTCTGCGCTGCAGGTGTATTATGATCGCCACCATAGAAGTGAGGACATTACCCCGTGGAGGGGTTAGCTCTCTTCCCTGAGTGACGAGATGCGGGGTCTGCCCCCCGTGTGTGTCACTGTGGGCCTGGGGCTCGACCACCCACAGATGTCCCCCTCTCCCAGGTCCCCCCGTTCCTAAACAGAAACAGGTCTGCAGTTGACGGCAGAAGCTGCAGTAAAGGCCCCCAAAAACCCACTTGGGAGAGAGGGGGCAGGGCTCCACTCTTTCCCGGCCGCCCCAAAGTAGGACATCTTCTCCCCGGCACTGTTTGGGGCCAGCCCTGCCACTATGAGGTGCTGGCATCATGAGCCTCATTTCCAGAAGGCAGTATGGCGGGCGGCATGTCCCCCCTGGGCCAGAGCAGCTGGTATGGCCCGACTGGTGCCTGATTACCCTCAAAGGAGGCACCACCAGAACTTCTGTGCCCTCCCACTCACTCTGCCACCACGACAGGCTACTTGCGGTGGCATCAAATCCAACTGTATGAGCAATGAAAAAGAACACACACAGATCGTTTATTCTAAGAGATGAGATTTGGGTCTCCATAGCACTGTTTTGTTCTAGAAATAGAGTCCTAGATCTTTAGAACACTCATGCTGAAAGAGCACCTAGCCCACCCTCTCTTTTTACACATGAGGAAGTGGAGGCCCAGAGAGGGCAAGTGACTGACCCAAGGTCACACAGCGGGTCGGGTATAACCAGAAGTAGAATCAGGCGGCCAGGCCCTGCCCTGCCAGCATCCTCACCACACCACATGGCCTCTTTTTACTGGACTCCCTAGGGGTGAAACTGTATTTCCAGTCAGTGAATACTTATCTTTCTGCTTTAATCATCTGTGTTTGGCTTGTGAACTCAAAGGCATTAAACCTGGTGACCAGCCTGGGTTGGAAAGTCAGAGAAGCTCGTATTCCTGAGGATGGAATTGGCTGGGGCTGGGGTGAATGGGGACAGTGACCAACGGGCCATAACCATGTCAGCTGGGCCTCAGTCCACATCTGGGGCATGGGCTGTGGATCCTCTGCTCGGCTCTCCTCCCCGTCTGCGTCACCTGGGTTGGGGGGAATCGCACCTGCATGCAGACCTGGGAGCACGCTGGGACCCTTGGAGATCTGGGCCCACGTCCTTACTCCTTGTTTGGCCACAGATCCATTTTCTGGGTGACCTTGAACAGATGCCCTCATTGTCACTGTCCCCGCCCGCACTCGAGGGCGGGCTGGGCACCGGCTGAGTCGGCGACACTGGCCCTCGACCGTGCCCGGAGCCCACCTGTGATTTCGAAGCGTGTTCCCCTCCGCCGTCCACTCCGGCCTTTGCCAGGGCCCAGCGTTGTTCCCACTGTACATAGGAAGCAGACGAGGGTCAGGGGCGGAAGGAGCGGCTCGGGGCTCCGTGGTGGGAGTGACGCAGCCGCGCTCAGCTCAGCTGCCTGTCTTCATTTTCCTGGGGAGAGCAGGCGACGGGAGGGAGCCGGGCCTGGCTCTCATATTACGACTGCCGTGGGGGAGGTGGAGCATCAGGGGGCCTGCCTTCTGAGTGGCCACTGACTAACGCCGGCCTTCTCTCTCCTGACAGGGGCACCCCGGCAAAGAAGGCCCTCCAGGGGAGAAGGGAGGCCAGGTGGGTACGGGCCGCACCCGCGGGCCCGCCAGCGCCTCCTGCAGCGTGGTCAGGGCTCCTGGCCTGCCTCTGATCTGGGACACCCCGTCCAGAGGGGAATGCCGGGGGCGGCTGCACATTCCTCCGTATCTGGGGAGTGGGGACCAGCCCCCCCAAGAGGCCGGGTCCTCCCATCCCGTCTGGGTCCCTGCGACCCCGCCCCACACTTGGTTTCGTTCAGCACATGGGGTGTGGGTGCGGCCCCAACCTTGACCACGCAGAAACTGGAGGATGGTGCGGGTCCTGGGCCAGAGGCTCCCCTGACCCATCTCCGTGGTTTGTTCGGGGCCCAAGACGTGGGGGTTTAATGCTGGATTGGTTTCCAGGCAGCCTGAGGCCCCGGGGACTGCCTGCTGCACTGTTTGTGGCAAAAGTCCCTTGCCGCCTCCCTTCCTACTCCCGGCCCTCGCCAGGCCTGCACCTGCTCCTCCGATGAGCTGTGGCCAGTGGTCAGCAAGACCCTTGGGCTGTCACAGACCATCCCTTGCCCTGGGTGATCAGCCCCTGTCCCCTCCTCCCGGCGGAAGCTCTTCTGTTGTACTCCAAGGTCCCCCGGCCAGAGTGCATTTCTTTATGGCCGCTCGGCCCCTCCGAAGCATCAGAGCCCCCGTTCCCCATCTCACCCCGCCCCCCCATAATTCCTGAACCGCTGGGGCATGACCTGCAGTTTGCTTGGTCACGGGGGTTTTCACTCATCGTGTGACACAACCTGCGCTCCTGCCTTTGCCGGGGACCTGGGCACAAGTGCTGCTGGGACTTGGCCCCGTGTCGCCTTTGGGGCCTCTTCTGGGCGTCTGACCTGGGATGTCCGCTCTGCTCATAGCAGAAGGGGAATTTGCTGGTGGAAGGCAAGCTTTCCAGCTTGTACTGGAAGGACCCGGCAATGGACTGGACTTAAGCGTGCCCCGCCCACCTGAGATGGAGCTAATGGTCTTTCCCCTTTGGTTTCAGGGTCCGCCAGGCCCCCAGGGCCCAATCGGCTACCCCGGTCCTCGAGGAGTCAAGGTGAGTTTCTTGCAGCCCCGCATCTTCCTGGAGGTCAAGGCTGGGACTGCGGGCAAGGCATGGCCGGTTTTAGGGAATTTCTCCGTGGTTTGTTCCTCCCTCCTGCCTGGATTGGAGAACCCCTGGTCCTCCCAGTTGCTTGTGGGACGTTGGGTCCCAGGACAGTGTCCTGAGCAGGGCAGGGAGGGACGAGCTGGAGCCAGGAACGGCTGATAGGAAGCAGGGGACCATCTCCAGCACATCTGTGACAACACAGGCGGCACGATGGTGGCCATCTGTCAGGACAGGGGAGCGTCTTTTTGCCTCGTGTGACTTATTGTCACCATTCGTCAAGTTCCCTGCTGCTCTCCAGAGCCCCTCGCAGACAGCGGGCCTCACCCGAGGCGAAGAGCTTGGCACTCTTTCCGGGGAAGCTCGGACACGTTCTTCCGGGCCGTTTGCACATTCACAGTGAGAGAGAGCGTCTGTCCCCATCCATCGTGTCTGGGCAGACCCGAGCTGTTGGGAGATGAGTTCCTGGGAAATGTCCGTTTATTCATAATCGTGTTTCTGCCGTTGAACGGCTCCCGGAACCTTGTTACATGGCCCAGAGCTCCAGAACAATATCCAGAACACGGGCTGCCTGTCCCATCGGAGCTAACCGTGTTTGCCTCGAGCTGTGTGATTCAATCTCCAGTTCAGCGGCTCTCTGGGGCGTCGGGCACGGGTATACGGAGAGGGACGCGCCCCTAGGAGTGTGCGTGGGGGGCACTCTTTTTCTGAGCGGGGATGTCGTGGTGTCTGAAATCTCCAGGCTTCCTGTCCGCGGAAAAGCTCATGGTGATTCTCCCTTCAAAATGATTTTACTTGATGTGAAGGAAGATATATACATTTGTATGTAAAAAACAGCTAGGTTAGCTTGAGGGATTAGCCCGAACACGCCCCAAGCTCCTGGCCCCGTCTCCATAGCTCACGGCCTTTATACACCCAGGCATTTTGCCCACCAGAGGAGTGCGGCTGCCCCGCGGCATGGAGGATGGAAAGCCTGAGACCTCAGTTTTCAGTAACTTGCCCCAAATTACCCTAAAATCGATGCTGCAGTGGGGACTTAAACCCAGACCTGCTTATTCCTAATCAAATCCCCCGACTTCCATTTCCGGGGACTCAGGTGTTCAAGAGCCACTCCAGAAAGAGAGTCCGTGAGGTGGGGAGCCGGTCTCTCCCTGAAGCAGGCTCTTCCCGGCACACGCCTAGTGAGTTTTATAAGGGTGAAAATTCAGCAGAAGTGCTGATTATGTGAGCTCTATGCCTGTTTATTTTACAAGTTCTTGTCGCATAGCAAAGCCTCTGCCAGCGACCATACATGGCTAATTGCATAATGTGGCTTCTGCAAGCTGAAAAGGTGTTTGCTTTAAAACGTTTGTGGAGAATGCGCTTATCTTGTCTATCTGATTAAAATGCATTCATGACTTGAGCAATCCAGTTAGACTTGGAAGCGGAGTGGAAGGAAAGGCAAGGCTGAATGCTGTTTTCATTGGAGAAATAGATTCTCACCCACCCGTGCGTTTGAAAATGAAAGTGGAGCCCGCAGCCCGATGAGCAGCGGCCCCGGAGGGAGGTGACAGCCGAGCTGTTGCCATGAGAGACCCACAGCCCTTGGTAAGGGAGGCCTGGCTCTTCTCCACCGAGTTCTGCCTTCTTCCTGAGCAAGGGGCCTCTGGGTGTCTGAATCTCTGACCTTGGAGCATCCTCCGGGCTGCCCTCCGTCTGCCCTTTCTAAGGGGTGTCTGGATGGGTTTGACTGTCGGAAGAATCAAATCTACCCCTCGCTGAACCTGCAGGCGCTGGGTGAGCCTGCAGGAGACCCCACTACAAATTCCCTCAAGGCCTGTTCCTCCTGGGCTCCCCCATCCTCTGGCCAAACCGTTTCTTCCACTCGGCTGTCCTGTGTCTCCTTTGCTCTTCCTCCCCGAGCGCCGGCCCACCAGGGCCATGGTGGACGCTCTGGTCCACCCGTTCTCAACCAGAGCCAATTCTTGCCTCCAGGCACATCTGGAGACATTTTTGATGTCACTATTTGGGGGGGTGGAGTCTACTGTCATCTGATGGGTGGAGGCCAGGGATGCTATGCAACACCCTGCAGTGCACAGCACGGCCCCCCAAGAAGGAAGGATCTAGCCCCAGGTGGTCTGCCTGTCCCCCCACTCCCATCCCCCTGGCCTCTGACGTGGATCACAAAATGGTAGAACTTAGGTCTGGGAGGGATCCTTGAGATCCTGTCTTGCCCTCTCAAGCAGGGGGAGAGCTGGCACCAGAGCTCCCAGGACCGGAGGGTTTGGGTCACTGCGCCTCCCCTGTCCCGAAGCATCTCCCTGGGCTGATGGAGCCCAGGGCGCTCCTGGGGTCTCAGTTCGCTCCAGGCGGAGGCTGCTCAGCCCAGGCCAAGCCCCAGCCCTCGGTGTCTGTGTGTCTCGTCCCTCAGCCACTGTCTGGCTTCTCTCAGGCCCCTCTCCTCGGTCCCTGGGAAAGGGCTCAGAACTGCACGCTCTGTGCCGAGTTCCTGTCACAGTGGGCAGCTGGTCACCCGAGGGTCCCAGAGGTGGCGCCGCTGTCCTGGCCGCAGCCTCACCTGGAAGTAATCTGGAGGCCTGGCCCCTCTCGGGGTCCCGTGGGCAGGTAGCTGGGAAGGCCTCTGGCCACTGGTGGTCAGTCTCTGTGCCCTGCTCGGAGGGCGCAGGGTGTGGCTTCCTACCTCCATCCCAGGGGTTGACTTTAGCTGGTCTGGAGAGGCGCTGGGACCGTGAGTCGGAGGAGAGCATGGGTCCAGCCCTCACGGTTCTGGTTTAGCGTGGAGATGCGACATGTCCTGAGCCGATTAGAATGATGGTAATCGTTGTTGTTGGTATTATTAGTAATTAATAATATTGTAACACATTATTACATACGACAGTGTTATAACACTTTGTCACCTGTTAATAATAACAATAGAGAATGAAAAGAATCAGATGGCGCAGAGCCGCCGTTTATTGAGTACCTACTGTGAGCTGGGCGCTGTCTTGAGGCTTTGCAAGCTTTCGCCTCCCCCCAGCAGTAAGGGCATAAGAGTTCTCATCACTTCTGCTTTCCAGTGAGGAAACTGAGGCACGCAGAGGCCTGGGCATCATCAGAGGCCGTGGAGCAGGGCGGGGTCTGCCTGCCTCCAGGGCCCATGCTCAGGCCTCACGTCCCGCCTGGTCCCCAGACCTCAGAGAGAAGGGACGTTTCTAGAAGAGGGCAGGGTGTCGGTGGAGGCCAGTCTGGGAACTGGGCCTCACGTGGGTGTGAGGACAGGAGGCGCCTCCACGAGCCCCAGAGCCCTCTTCCTCCCGAGGTGGGGGACACGAGGGAGGGAGCGGCCTGTGGGGCGGGGCACCTGGGCACCGGCATTAGCCGAGGGGCGCTCGGCGTTCCTTGGTGTGTGGGGCTTAGCACAGTTTCCTGCGAGAGGTCAGGAGAGGCTCTGGCTCCTGACTGTCCTTTTCTCTTTTCGTTTGCATAGGGGGCAGATGGCATCCGTGGTCTGAAGGGCACCAAGGGCGAGAAGGTGAGTGTCTCTTTCTCCCCGCGGCAGTGGCCCAGCCCAGAGCTGGATGCTGGCTGGTGGGCGCCTTCAGGGGGCAGTCCTCCAGTGACGCTGGCTGAGGCTGATGTCCCCTCTGAGCGTTGAGGGAACTGATACCATCTGTGGAACAGAGCTTTTGCAAGAGAAAAACCAGTAGAGGAGGACAGGCCCTCGCAGCCGGGGGTGCATCTCTTGGCGGGGCCGGGGGTCTGGGGCTTTGCGTCCCCTGCCCACGGCCAAGGCCCTGGGCCGGATGCAGCACACGGCCCCTCTCCCCACTCACCTGCAGAGGCCAGCGACGCCCCACGCTCCCCTCCCAGGCGGCCGCCTCACAAGGCAGCTGGCAGACGGTCCATTTAGTTGTTAGATGTTCATCCCGGACCGCCCTCCAGCTGCAGCAGAGCTGGGCGAGGAGGGAGAGAGGGGGCCCTGGGGGCAGAGCGACCCCGGGCACCGCCAGGACCTGCAGCTGCGCCGGGCACGGATCCTTTTGTGTGGAATCTGCCGTTCTCGAGGTGGCTCATTGAGTGGCCACACTGGACCAGGATGAATGGAAGCTGGACCATCTTTGTGCCGTGGCGTTTGCTGAGCTTCCTCGACCCCGGTCTTCATTCTCAGCGGGCTCCTTGGTGGAAGGAGAAGCAGAGAGGCACACGCACTGTCTCAGTTCGCTCCGGGGCACGTCCTGAGCGAGGCAGAACCCTAGCCTGCGCTCAGCGATGGCTCCTGGGGGACTCGGGAGGCGTGGGGACTGAGGGCGCGTCCACCCTGAGGACACCGCTTTCTAAACGGAGCCCGTCGGGGTTTAGGGCCCAGCACACGCCCTGTGCAGTGGACCTTGTCCTTGCTGGCAGGGTTGTTTGTAGCCCCCCATCCCTCAATCCTGTCCCATTAGTCCCAGGACCTTTGTCTTGCAGAAGGTGGCTGCCCAGAGCCCCAGGTGGGCCATGTGTATCTTGTCACATTTATTCTTTAGCCAGAGACAGGACTGCTTGAGAGAATATTGATTGGGTTGCACGGGGACACCTCTTTGCCAGGAGAGTTACTGCTCTGTCCCCGAGGGGCATGGAAGGCAGCCTGAGACGGTTGGGGGACAGGCTGAGGCCGTCTCCCTGGACTCCAGCATTATTCGCGGCTGCTGCTGCTGAGGTGCCGGCACTTAACTGAACACCTCGGATAAGGACCGCGGGCCCGGCAGCTGGCTGGAGAGAACCGAATGCTCTTCACGTCTCAGAGAGTCGCCCCGCTCCGTGTGCGAGCTCCCGGCCGGCCTTGATGCTGACGGCCTGGCTGATTTTCCCAGATCCCTTCCTTTCCGTCCCCTTGGAGCAGATGAATGACGCCAGGATGCAGACCCTGGATCCTGAGCGAGAAGGCGCAGCCCAGGCCCCTCTCCTGGGAGCCGAGTGGGCCCCGTGTGCAGTATCTGAGGGTTTTCTGGCTGAAGAAAGTCTAGGCGGAGGACTTGAGTGGACAGCAGGCCACTGGCATTTTTGAATCCCCCAATTCACAAATAGCACTAATGTGGATAGCTTCCCCGTACGACGCAGGATGCATGACAGAACCACAGTCCACCAGCTCGGCCGCGGCTCAGCCCTGCAGGCAGCACTGTGCCTCTCCCCAAACCCTTTCCCTTCAGAGAGCTTTCCTGCCAAGGCCAGCGATGGCAGTCCGGTTTCTCTTGGGGGCATTTGCCATCCAGCTCCCCCTCCCCAAATGTTTGCCCGTCGTCCGTTCCTGGGCCTACAGTGATGTGTGGACAGACCTGCTCCAGGAAATGGGTGGTGATAGCTAGGGCTGCTCACTGTGCAGTGTGTGTGCAGAGCTTTCAAATTCAAGCCGGGCGGAGCAGATGGGCGACCAGGACCACAGCCCTCCAGCTGCAGGGCGCTGAGCCAGCCGGAACCACAGAACTTTCTGTCTGTGAATGCCGAGAGTTAACGGGAACACGCTTCACAAGGGACGGGGGCAGAGCACTCAGAATCCTCTGCCCAGCGTGGGGTGCTAGTTTTGCAGCCCAGAGGCCCTGGGTTGGGGGACCTGGGAGGTGGGTTCTTTGGCGTGGACCAAGCGTTCTCTCTCTCATCCCTCGTTCAGGGTGAAGATGGCTTTCCTGGGTTTAAGGGTGACATGGGCATCAAGGGCGATCGGGTGAGTATCTCGGGGCAGGACAGGCAGGCTGGGCACACGGCCCAGCGGGAGAGTCTGTAGAAGGCGCTGGGGGTGTTTGTGCCACAGGGCAACTTCTCAGAAGGGAGGTGGCCCCTGCTGAGATTCCTGGGCCGTGGGCAGGGGCAGCTGGGAGCCCCGAGGCCTGGCTCTCTCTGTCTCCCCAGCTTCCAGATCGGAGGCCAGGGCGGCTCTCAGCTGGTGTTAAGCCCCTTGTTAGCTGCGTCCCCTTACCTGACCCCTCTGCCCTGTGTCCTTACCCTGCAGGGCTGGGTCAGTGGGGATGCATTTTCTTCTGGCCTGTACACTGGGTTGCAGAGCAGTTCATTTGGCTCAACAGGGTGATGAGAGGAGCCTGGGAGAGATGGGGAAGAGGGTGCAGAAATGATCCAGGCTAACCAGGGAGCTGAGCGGCCTCTCAGGGCCACACGGCTAGTCGCCAGCCAGGCAGCACCCTTGTGAGTGTCTGGGGGTCCCCTGCCAGCCCTCAGGGGGTCTTGGTCCCCCAGACGTCTCTTTAGCTGCTCCTTCAGACCCCCACGCAGTCCCTCTGTTCTGTGATCTCATGCTGGGCTATCAGAAGTTGCAACAACCTGGCTGTTTTTTTAGTGAGTAACTTAGCTCCAAAGAAAGCTGGTTGGGGCTGGGGGACACTGGGGTTTGCTCACGTGGCAGGCCCTCAGCAGAAAGCCACTGGCTGTATTTTCATATAAATGACACTGAAGGAAGTTTCCGATGAGTGGGCCAGCTGCCTGCCACGGGTGAACACTTTGAAGTTTCCCTGACAACTTGGGAAGGAACTGAAGCCCAGGCGGGAGGAAATGAGATTCCCGCGTGTCCTCCGGGTGGGCACAGCCGTGGCGGCAGCTGTACACACACCTGGATGGACAGCTGTCGGCTGGAACGAGGCTGTCATGCGGTTGCCGTAATGATTCCCTACAAAGCAGGTCTGCAGGCGTCTTTCCAGAAGACGCAGAACTGGAGAGCCCTGTGCGCTTGGCTCTTTGTCCCAAACTGAAAAGGCAGAAGAGTTCTGCACTTCTGTCAGAAGGAGGGGAATAAGAGAGGGATTCATTTCACAATTGTGTCCCAGTTCTGTTGCTGCTAAAGACAGCGTTCTAGAACTTTCTCCATAGTGGCAGGACCCTGGCTCCCCACCTCTAAGGGGCCTCTCTCGGTTTGGCTGGTGAAAGTCCCTTTTATCCCACCTCTCTGACAACACATATGAGGAGGGCACGTTTTCAAAAGAGATTGCACAGTCACCCACCTCTCTGTTGGATGAAGATGGGACCCAGGAGCTGGGACACTTCCTCAGCCAGGGGACAAGTGCCATCAGTCTGATTTCTCTCAGAGAGGAACTTCTGCCGAGCGCTTGGCATTTCCTGGGTGCTCAGTAAAAATGTGGAGGATTATTTTGTTGAAGGAGAAAAACACTTCTTTGGGACAGAGAGTTCTCCACCCGCAGACAAATTGGAGCTCAAGAAAAGGGGGTTGTTACTCTTTCTTCATCCCTGCCATGCACATTTTTGTCGTGGGGCTGCAGAGCTGTCCTGCAGGTACTCCTGGAAACCAGGGATCTGAGGAGGCAAAGAGGGCCTGGGTGGCCCTCAGAGGCTGGGCCAGGCACTGCTGTTGACCTGGGCAGACCCCTAAGGCCTCCTCTTGGCCTGTCGCAGGCCTCCCCATCTGAAACTTGGGGAAGTTGGGTGAGGCAGTATTTAGGCCCTTTCCATCCCTGGAGCATGTCCTGGGGTCTCCGTGTGCCCCTTGTGCCCAGGCAGCTGCCCGGTCCAGGGGCCGTGGTCCATTTCGACACCCCCTGGGGCTTCAGGAAAAGAAAGCTCCCCAGTGCACGAATTATTCTGCTCCATTTGGGGAAACGGCAGTTCAGGCACCATCGTTAACCAAAGTTCTGTCAGCCGAGAGGCACTCGATTTAGCGAAGGTAATTGGAAGTTGGAGTGTGCAGCCTCGAGAAAACAGCCAGCCCCCCTCTGTGCAGGGGGGCAGCGGGGCCACTCAGCAGAGCCCTGTGATTTGCTGCATGATACTCTGGCCATATCGGTGACACAGGCTTCATCTGCCTGAGGGAGCCCGAGGGGGCCGACTGGCTGAGCGACTCTCACCACAAGTGGCTCCCAGAACAGAGGCGGGAGTCCTGTGGTGGGGGTGGAGGCTGGGGGCGGTCTCCCTCACCTTCTCTTTTCTGACTTGCAGGGGGAGATCGGCCCACCTGGTCCCAGAGGAGAAGATGGTCCTGAAGGCCCGAAGGGTCGTGGAGGTCCGAATGGCGACCCCGGTCCTCTGGGACCCCCTGGGGAGAAGGTAGGTGACACAGGATGCTTGACCACCTCTCAGGGACAGACCCTTCTCGATGGCCTCGGGTGGCCAGGCCGCTGACTGAGTCTGGCTGAGCCCCCTCCGTGGAGGATGGTGTGATTCCTGACATGGGTTCCTGTCCCCTTCACTCCACCTGGCACGCTTGCCAGCTCTTCCAGTGAATTTGTTGACAGATCACTCTCTCTCTTGCCCTGGGGTTGGTCTTCTTGAGCGCTTTGCCAGTCCCCTGGAAGAGCCCCTCCCTCCGGTGTTCACAAAGCTTGGAGTCTGAGCCCCAGCAACCTCATGCGTCGTCTTTCATGCGGGGACTCCCGTCCTTGGCAGGTTCCTGCCTCTACACCGGGGGTGATAACAGTGTCCCCCACTGTGGCCCGAAGGCATGGCAGGCTGACGTGAATGAAGGCCCGGGTGTGTGGGAGAGAGGCTCCTGAAACGCGGCTGCTCTGACGCCTGCCGTTTCTGGCTGCAGGAGGCTGCCCCCCTACCCTCAGCCCGGCACAGGAACGGGCTCACGGAGTTACCCAACTCCTACCTCGTCTTGTCCACGGCTAGAACTCTTTTATAAAAGGGCAAAGCAAAATCTCACAGATAAAACATCATTTTATGTGGGGTGTTTGCCTCCAATCACTTCTGCTTCAGCAGTGAGACCTTTGCTTTTAAATCAGGGCAGGGTTATGGGGCAACACCGTCCCAGAAGGACAGACAGCCCCTCTTTGTGATGACCGTGTCCTTCAGCCTTCGGAAACTGTATCCTACTCCGGTCCCTGGCTGACACACGCTGGCGTTGTCTCTGCTCTGAGAAAATGGATCGGGAAATAGCGTGCTGGCCCTCTAATGCATCTCCTTTTCTTCCCCAGGGAAAACTCGGAGTCCCAGGATTACCTGGTTACCCCGGAAGACAAGGGCCAAAGGTAATTTACGACCGTGTTAGGTTTTACGACAGGATGCTCCAGCGGCCCCCTCCCTACCCTGCACGTGGTTGTCCATCCTCCATCCCTAGGGTGGCTGCTGTGACAACATGGAATGTCACATTGGCTGTCTCTCTCGGTTCTGCCCTGTTCACGGTCTTTTGCATTGATTTGGCTAAGTTGGAAGGAGGCACTTGGACAATTCGTTGAGGCTTTCAGAGAGGGGGCAAAACCAGCCTGGCCGAGGGCTGCGTCTCAGGGTCCTCCCCGCCTGTGGCCCTGGTAGGGGCCTTTGTCCACTGGTTTCTCCACATGCAGAATTCATGACACTTCTCTCAGCTCTGCTTCCCCCTGAGGCTTTGAAGGTTGTTGGCTCTTACCTGAGTATAATAGAAAAACAAAACTCTTCTTATATGAAAGCATGCTCTGCCTCAAGTGAAATAGCGCCTTACGGCTTCGGAAATCATTTAAAACATTATTTTTTTTCGGATCTTATCTTTTATTATTCATGGTTCTGCCTTAACAAGGAACCCGCTGCCTGCACTAGAGACATAATGAACAGCAGAGGCGAAACCTGTCCCTCCCAGGTTTGCAGCTCTGCCGTTTCTGCCGTCTTCCGGCGTCCGCGCCTTCCAGACTCGCACTTCCACCTTGTTAACGGAGGGAGGGCCACATGGGCTGGGCCACCCCCTAGGTGTTTCCATCCTGCTTACAATACTCATCTCAGTCCTCCCTGTAGGAGGCCTGTGTCCACACGTAGTGTGCAGACCCACACCCACTGTGCAGGGGGGCAGCTGGTGTGAACAGGGATTTTGTTGAGTGTCAGCAGTGGTGAACTGAGTACGACTGGGAGGTCGCTGCCGACCACGGTGGCGTCTGTGGCACAGTGGTTGCAGAGGGGCTGATGGTCATTCTTCTTTCTTGAAGTACATGTCCCCTTGGGGGAGGAGAGGAGAGAAGAGGAGACGTTTGGGAGAGAGGGAGGGTTACGTAGATCAAGTTCAGGCAGCGTTTTGGAAAGGCGAGGGCAGAACTTTGAAGCTGCCTGGGCAGTTTTGAAAGTCCTGGGGCAGTGGCCAGATGCAGCGACTGGCCCTCACGCACAGTGACCCAGCTCCTCCCCTGAGCTCTGTGAACCCTGCACCCCAGGCTTCCTCGGTGTAGTCTCCTGCCTGGATTGGCAGGTGGGCATCTTGGCCAGGTTCAGCCCCCTGTGTGAAGTACAAGATTAGGGAATTGGTAAACTTTTCAAAGTCTAAGCACACGTTCAGGTCAGGATTTTGGGCCATGCGAGGAGTAGAGACCTTCTGAAGACAGTAACCACCTCCATGGGTGGGCGCAATGCTTCCAACAGCGTCACAGGAGAGCTCATGTAGTAGGTGTTGGGATATTTGCCAAATCAAAGTCCTTAGGTTCATTTTTTGTCCATGTACCTTATAGATTTATAGAATTAAATAGTTGTTAGATGCCACAGTTGGCACATGAATTTGCAATCATTTCTGACTTTACGAACTGCCATGCTTTATTTAGAGGCATCCTGGGAAAGTAGCAAAACACAACAACAAGGCACAGTAAACAAAATGTCATAAGTGTGAGCTTCATATGTCATCTCCAGTTAATCTTAGTAGGTTACATTCCCTTTTCTCCCAAAACACCACCATTTTGCAGATGTGAGTCTGTGAAAGGAGGATGTAGAGAGAGGGAGAAAGGGAAAGTATGGTTAAGACTCAGTTTTGGTTTTTAGATTTGGAGTCTATGAGATGCTCAGGAAATATTTATTGAGTGGATGGTGGGTGGAAGGGTAGATGGTGGATGGGTGGGTAGATGGATGGATGGATGAGTGGATGGGTGGGT
This sequence comes from Ceratotherium simum simum, assembly GCF_057802395.1. NCBI lineage: Eukaryota > Metazoa > Chordata > Mammalia > Perissodactyla > Rhinocerotidae > Ceratotherium > Ceratotherium simum. The sequence continues at coordinate 3,017,045 of NC_141928.1, read as the reverse complement.
GGTTGGATGGATGGATGGGTAGATGAATGGATGGTTGGATGGATGGTGCATGGATGGATGGATGGGTGGGTGGTGGGTGGGTGGGTGGATGGATGGTGGGTGGGTGGGTGGGTGGATGTATGGGTGGGTGGATGGATGGATGGGTGGGTGGATGGGTGGTGGGTGGGTGGATGGGTGGATGGTGGGTGGATGGGTGGATGGATGGGTGGATGGTGGATGGGTGGGTGGATGGGTGGATGGGTGGGTGGATGGTGGATGGGTGGGTGGATGGGTGGATGGTGGGTGGATGGGTGGATGGTGGGTGGATGGGGAGATGGATGGATGGATGAATGGGTAGATGGGTGGGTGGATGGGTGGATGGTGGATGGATGGGTGGATGGTGGATGGATGGGGAGATGGATGGATGGATGAATGGGTAGATGGGTGGGTGGGTGGGTTGATGGATGGATGGATGGATGGATGATGGGTGGATGGGTGGATGGATGGGTGGATGGTGGATGGGTGGGTGGATGGGTAGATGGTGGATGGATGGGTGGATGGTGGATGGATGGGGAGATGGATGGATGGAAGAATGGGTAGATGGGTGGGTGGATGGGTGGATGGTGGATGGATGGGTGGATGGTGGATGGATAGGTGGATAGATGGATGGATGAATGGGTAGATGGGTGGGTGGGTGGGTAGATGGATGGATGGATGCATGGTGGGTGGATGGATGGGTGGGTGGTTGGGTGGATGGAGGGGTAGATGAATGGATGGTTGGATGGTGGTGGATGGCTGGATGGAAGGACGGTGGGTGGGTGAGTGGACGGGTGGATGGATGGATGGGTGGATGGATGGATGGATGGGTGGGTGGGTGGGTAGATGGATGGATGGATGGATAGATGGGTAGAGGGATGGATAGTACGTGGATGAATAGGTGGATGGATAGATGGTGTATGAATAGATGAGTGGATCTTGGGTGGATGGTGGGTGGGTGGATGGATGGATGGGTAGATGGGTGGATGGATGGATGATGGGTGGATGGGTGGATGGATGGGTAGATGGGTGTGTGGATGGGTGGAGTTGTGTCAGAGGCTGTGAACTCTAACAGACTCCTCCCCCAGCTGGCACATGCAGCACAGCTCATTCTCCTGGCCCAATTTTTATGCTTCTTCCTTCGTTAACTCTCTTTCAGGGTTCTATTGGATTTCCTGGATTTCCTGGTGCCAATGGAGAGAAGGGTGGCAGGGTAAGGACAACCTGACCTCTGGGCAGGCAGCTTGTTCTGCTGCCTGGATATTTAGCGGGAATATTCTCCAGTACGTCCTGTTTATTTCTCACCCAGTTTGCTGCCAGAACTGCTCTCCAGATGGGCTGGCCTTAAGCTTGTGGCCTTTAGCAGTAAGCACTAGTGACCCTTCCCAAACGCTGAGCTGGGTGGTGATGCGATAGGAAGGGGCAGCCGGTGAGAAAGGAAAGCATGTAGAGAAAATAGAGCTTTATAATAAACACCACCATCCCGAGAGCTCTTTCAGGTCATTAGCGAAACCCAGATTCTTCTCTTTCCACCCAAGTGACATTTCCTCCAGGCTAATTTTATAAGGAAGGGAAAAATAGAAGTTTTATTTTATATCTCACTAACTCCAAATTCAAGAAGATTCCCTCCCTTGTTATCCCCAAGCTGCTGTTGTCACAGAACACCCACCAGGGTGTGATGCACTTTGGTTCCCTTGTCACCGTGAACAAAGGTGTCCCGAGGTGCCGGGCTGCAGGATCCATGTTCCCCGCCCCTTCCTGAGGCCCTGCTGGCCCCGCCTTCCAGCCAGAGCTGCCCTGACCCCTGGTTAGGGAAATCACGTGACAGTGCCCTAGCATTGCCACGCGGGAAAACAGGATGAAGATGCTCATCTTGGGCCTTCAACTCTGAGCCGGCCTCGTCCACAGGCATGTGGGGGACAGAGGGGTCAGTTTGTGGGGTGCGTGCAGGGCAGCGTCTGCACAGCAGGCCTGGGGAGGATCTTGGGCCTCAGAAGGACTGCAGCTCTTGCATATGCTGTGACAGACCCAGCCCATTGTCCTCGGCCCCCTGCTGGCTCCCCCGGCACCGCTGGACGGGCTGCACCTCCTCAAGGGCTTGGTCCAAACTAATGTTAACATGTTTAAGCAGAGATGGTGAGCTCTCTTGAAAGCAGGGAGAACGACTTCAAGCCACGTAAACAAACATGTCTGCCAGTTCACAAAATAGGAAAACGGGCACTGTTCTGAGTGCAGGTCAACAGCATAAACACAGAGAGACTGTTCTCCGTCTGTCTGTATCTGTATCTAGATCTGTATCCACGTGTATATCTGTATCTGTATATCTGTGTCTATGTCATATCTATAGCATTCCTATGTCCGGGTCTATGTCTATGTATCTATATGTGTGTCTGTCGTATATCTGCCTATCCGGTTCTTCCTTCTCTATCTGTCTATCCATGTATCTATCATCTGTCTACCTACCTGCCTACCTACCCCTCTGTCTAGTTCTCCCTTCTAGAGAGTCTGACTAGTGTCTTTGGGGCAAGGCCGTCCTCTGAAATACTCATAGCTGCCACTTGTGAAAAGCAGTCCCAGCTCGGGTCAGCGTGGGGTGGCCAGGGTGGACAGCCTCTGTGCTGGGGGACCGTGCGGGGCCCTCCATGCCACACTGCGGTGAGAGTCGCCACGAGAGCTCCTGACGTTCAGCATTTGGTTGTGTGATTTGACCACAACTCTTTCCATGGAGGGGCGCACCAGGCCAAGGATGGAGGCCCCACTTGGTTGCGTAGGGCAGTGGAGGCCTGGCCGTGGCCCTTAGGGGCCAGCACTCTGGTCCAAGCCCCACTCCCTTCTCTGTGCCCCTCTCGCTTCTCAGCCTCCCCACCCCTGAGCTGAGAAGGTTGGACAGATGCCTGTCACCCCCAGCCCCCCAGGGGCCATTGTCCCAGCTCATCAGCACCATGGGTCACCAGGGGCTCCGTTGACAGCAGAGGTGGTTGGAAAGCAGGGGAGCATGGGACCAGGGGCCACTCTCGTGGCACTCGGATGTGGTTCCCAGGACCTGAAGCATGGACACCAACCCAAGGAAACGTCTACTTTGGGAATTTACAGGAATTTTCTGGATTGTGTGTGGCTATGGATGAATTCGGTGGCCACCTCAGTGGGTGAGGGACCGCTGGCTTGTAGAGAGGGGGGAATGACACAGGTGTGGACTTTCGCAAAAGGGAAAGGTTGGTGCAATGGCCAAATATAACTGGAGTGCATGTCCACTGCTGGGGGAGGAAGATGCATGAGCCCCTCCCGGGTACTGGGGGCCCGGAGGGGAGCGGAGGCCTTGGAGTCTCGGGGAAATGGCCACGTCTGTCCTGGGAAGTGTCAAGACCACCCCGCTCACAAGCGCACAAGCTCACTGCTGCAGTTTCCTGTGCTCGTCCAGGCAGAAGGACAAGACCCTGGTCCGAGACCCAGACCATTCATTCCTCAGCTCGCGGGCTCCTGCCCCCCGGTCCCACAGGGCGGCCGAGTGAGACCCCACGTCCCTGCACCCGGGAGAGGAACCCGGATGACGAGGCTCTGCACTTATGGCACATCTGCCTGTCCTCTCCTTCTGAGAGAGACACCTTTATTCTGGAATCTTCCCCATGGAAGGAAAGAGGACTCCAGAGGGAGTTGTGACCTTTCCCAGCCGTGCCCGGTGGTTTTGAACTGTCCAGGGTCAGGGCTGGCCCTGCTCTCTCACCGTCCTTTGCAGACCAAGTGACAGCGTGGTCCTTTGATCAGGTCGCTGCGTCCACCTGTCCACTCAGACACCGTTTACCGAGCGCCTGCTCTGCCCCTGTGGCCCAGGCACTCTTCCAGTCCTGGGGACACAGCAGGAAAATCCCCATCACCGCCCACGGGAGCTCACCTTCCAGAGGCCGGACGATGGACAAATCATCAGTGAGACAGACAGCGCGGTGGAGGGTGGCGCGTGCCGTGGAGGAAAACGAAGCAGACGGCTGGGGGGATCCGGGGGCAACTGTGATTTCAGGTGGGGCGTCAGGGACGGCCAGAAGAGGCGGCAGGGTGGGCCTTGCCCATGCCTGAGTGGGGGCAGAGGGCGGAGCCAGAGGATGGGGACCAGGGTATGGGGTCGGGTCCCCGGGATTCAAGGCCGTCCCTCTGGAGCACGGTGTAGTCCTGCCACTTGACTGAAGGCCCTGGCCGTGTTTAAAATTCCAAATGGAAGTTATTGAAATTTGGACGGGAACAGTGGGGGAAGGTGATGAGAATGGGAAGTTCTGTGGCCTCGGTGCTGGTGGAGCCTGACCACTGACCAGGAGGAGGACAGCTCCGCGGCGCTGACCGCTGAGGGACCGGGAGACAGGAGTCCAGAGTCAGAACAGACGCTCCTCCGGCCCTTCTGCTCCCGGGTCTCCCCACAGCTCCATCTTCAGGAAACTTCTAGACAAAGTCTGGAGACCAAACAGCAAACCTGGTTCTCGTCTGGACCTGCCCGGCACCCCGCAGGCGCAAAGCACCCCACCACAGACGGAGCCTCTCCCCTCAGGCATCCGGACACCTGGCCGGGTCAGAGAAGCTCGGTCACTCTGCTTCACGCTCTTGGCCAGATGCACGCCTGGACTTGAGGCCCTCCTTCCTCTCGAGTGTGGTGACGGGGCTCAATACACCATGAGAGGGAGCCCGCGGTCTTTCCCTCCCCGTTGGGATGACCCCGAGCCTCCAGTTCAGCAGCCGAGCGCAGCTGTCACCCTCACCACCATCTGTTGAAATCCTGGGGCAACTTCCTTGATGGTGTCGCTGCTTTACGCCGAGTCTGGGAAGTGACGAGGAATGGGGGCCACGAAGTTGGGCTGGCCCTTCCCAATTTGCTACCTGTCTGCAGGAGGCTGGGTGCGAGGGTCCTTGCAGAGGGGCCCGTCCTCTTTGGTCCACCAAGTGAAGCATCTGACAACGGGTTCGTCTTCTGAGTCTCGGGGCCTGATGAGCCCCACGCTGCTGGTGTCCGTCCTGATCTCGCCCTCAGCTTTGGGGTTCAGAGCAACCAGGGTTTCATTTGGAGACAGCACATTCTCTTCTACAGCGAATGCTTCTAAAGTTCCTGCAAAGTGCCTGGCCCTGGGGACCTTGCCATCGAGGTCCAGGGAGGGCACCCGGTGACCAGCGCTCAGAGTGATGAGCATGAGGAGGAAGGAGGGCAGAGTGAATCGGGTAGAGTTTTCAAAGGGGGTAGAGCCTAACCCAGGCAGTCAGGGAAGGCTTCCTGGGGGCAGTGACATTCCGTGGGACCCAACAAAGGGACAGAAGGTGGATAGGTGAGGTAGGAGGCCCAGCAGGGCTGTGGGGTGTGGTGGGGGGTAGGGAAGAAAGGCCAGTGCATAACAGAGCCCTACAAGCCAAGGCCTGGGTGGGGGACGCTGCTGCTGAGAGGGCATAATGACACCAGAGCCTGGCAGGGGCCTCGTGGTCCGTCAGGGCCAGCTCTTTATCCCAAGGCGGTGGGATAAAGGTGGTGGGAAATCCCAAACTACCGCAGGGTTTCCTTGGTGGAGTAAGATGGGAGATTTTTTTGAGTGGCTCTGGTCCCCGTGTGGGGAGTGGATGGGAAGGGAGCAGGCGGGCTGTGCTCCTCCAGAGAGGTCCTTTTGTGTATTCTGGTCAGATGGATGCTTCTAGGTGTTAGGACGCTGGGCATGACCTATGGCGTGTGTGTGCTCACGTGTGCATCGGCCTCCCACGCGAGGGTTGCCCGTGAGCTGCAGGTGCCCGTCTGCCGGCCTCGTCCTGTGAACCGCCAACTGTGGGTTCCATGTGACAAACATCAGGAATGTGAGCATCCACATGCAGCTGGCTGTCACAAAAGCAAAGTGATGGCCCGTCACCGTGCTGGCTTGCACTTGGGCCATGGCAGGGTCCCAGCCGGCCCTGCCCGGGAGGACCCAGCGCTGTAGAAACACCAGCGGCAACCCAGAGGCTTCTCCCACCGGCACTCGGCTTCTCTGTTGGAGCGAGGCGTTCCTGGGACTGCCCGAGCATTCCCCAGGAGGACTCAAGGACAGGCGCTCACGGGCATGCGTTAAGGAGACTGGATCGGGGTGCTTCCTGTACAACAGTCCCCAGGACCCAAAACACTGGCTTGGGTTCGTTTACAAAGAAAACTGGCTGGCAAGGGGCCACACTGGAGGCCCAGACGGAATTCGTGGCCGAGGCTCTTCTGCTCCCTGTGCCTCGGGGTTGGTTAGTTTAGATTGGAACCGAGAGCCCTTCACGCTGCGAGATTAAAACAATCCAGGTCCTGGTGGCGCCGGGTCAGGGCTAAGGGTTTGGGTTTTGTTGGAGGGTGGACATGAGAAAACCTGGCAGCTGTGCTTCAAAAGTCTATCATTTGAAGAAAGCAGATGTTTCATCAGTTTTTATATGCAAATATTTATTTGAAGCCAAAGGATGTCGTCATACAGTTAAAGGGGTGAAACCAGAGTGCATCGTTGAAAAGCCCCCCAGTTACCTCATCATCACAAACGGGTTTATTAAATTCATTTCAAAACGGGAGACTCTAGCAAGCAGTTTTGATTCTGGCAGCAAATGAATGAAGGATGGTGAGAGCAAATCTCTCAGGTGGCCTTGAGCAATACAGGTTCACCTTGGCTTTATCATTAGGAACCAGGATAAAATTCCGGAAAATGCAGCGAGAAGTGGTGGAGATGAGGGGCCGTGTTCAATCCATTACTCCCACACGCTGTAGGTGAACTGCATTTACAAACTGTTATATCTTTGCTTTGGAAACAAAAAAACACAGTGCTTTTGTTTTCTGTGATTTGGAAAATGCGAAACAATGAACAACAGAAAAATGAGTCTAAATTCTATTAGAGGAAAAGCAAATGACTCTGGGGTATATGATTTATGTATTAAATTGCAAGTTTGCTCGTCTGCAGAGCCTGTTGAAAATTTAATGGCTAATATTCTTAACTGTAGCAAAAGTAAATTATGTATGAAAGGGGTTGACTTTCTTCTCTTTTCTTGCAATAATGACTCCCTCCCCTGCTGAGAGAGAGACAGAGAGAAAGGAGAGAGAGAGATGAAGAGGGAGGGCGGGAGGGAGGGGCTGGGGGGAGGGAGGTGTAGACACTTTGAGGAGGGAAAACCAGATAACAGTGGTAAACATCCATCAGGCTGCAGGAAGGAAACTGGATTTCAACAGGCCGTGTGCGGGAATACGAAGCTCTGTGTATTGACTGTGCAGTGAATTCCCTCACCCTGAAAAATGCCCCATTAAAACAAAGATAAGAAAGGTGGTCCTTCTAGCTTCTGATGTCAAGCAGTCAGAGACTGCTCCATGAGCCAGGAGAGGGCCACCACCAGACAGTGACAGGTGTGTCTCAAGTAACTGACCAGCCCCCCTCTTCTCTGACTCTAGGGCACACCTGGGAAGCCGGGACCACGGGGGCAACGAGGCCCAACGGTAACCACCCTTTGGTTTGAGGGCTGTCTTCTGGAATCGGGAGCACGTTGTAGGGAGCATGCCAGGTGGGAGGGGGAAGGAGTCTCTGGGAGGCTGGAGGATTCCAGCTGACCTTTCTTTTCTCCCCTCTGTCCAGGGTCCGCGGGGTGAAAGAGGCCCCCGGGGCATCACTGGGAAGCCTGGCCCCAAGGTATGTTTTGCGTCTCCCCTGTGGCCTGAAAGTTGCAAGCCGAGCATTTGTAAGAGATCCATCGCCTTTTTCATTTGAAAATAAAAAGAAAGACCTTTTCTTGGGAGTATTTAAGAAGGAGCTGGTCCCTCCAACAGCTTTGGATGAGTTAGGTCACATTGAACCACATGGCTGTGGCACCGCTGCCTGTCAGAGGCAGATGGGCCATCCCACGTTGGAACTTTCAAGTCTGTAGCCCCGTGGCCCGAGGAGGCCAGGCCCAGCCAGGCTGTGGACAAATGCCCCGTCCAGCTCTGGTGGGGAGGCCCTCTTTCCCGTCTCGAGAACTGCGAAGAGATCTTTGCCCAGAATCTAAGGAAAGTTCTTTCTGCCGTGGGTGGGAGCCTGGGCCTGCCTCGCATGTCCTCTCCTCCCGTCCGAAGGGCGTTGACACCAGCTCCTCCGACTGTCCGTGTGGAAACAGGCCTCAGCCAAGCGGGCTCTTCCTGTCCTGTCCAGGATGTAATGCCAAGTGCATTCCTGCTGAGGAGAGGGGCCTTCTGGTTGGCGGAGGTGCGGAGCTGGCCTGCCCCGCAGCTGACCGGCTGTCCCCACCCAGACGCTGATACATTCTTCCGTGATAAGCCCTGGGGTGCACTGCACATTCCCCGTCAACTGACTTAACTCTCACCTGCGAGAGCTCATAATGTCACGGAGCAGCTGTTGTCACGTGTCGGGCGGGCCCTGGGACAGATCCCTGTGTCCTGTCTTCTCATGACTTTTTGACACACTTCTGCGTTGGAGCACGGCCTTTGTCCCACTGCAGGAGACTGTTCTTCTCCTGGAAATATCACAGCCCTGTTGATCTCACCCGTTGTCAGATGTGTGTGTAGAGGCGAGGGGACAGGCGACCTTGGGGAGCCGTGGATCAGTGGCTTGTCCTCTCTGCCGTTGAATGAGAATCTGGGTGGTGTTACAGAAGTGCGCATGTGCGGGGTGTGACTCTGAAGTTCTGATGATGTCATGGGCCAGTCTTTCCATCAAAGATAGCAATAATAAAAGTAATAAACAGTAAGCTTTTCTCGCTCTCTCCCTCCCTAGGGCAACTCTGGAGGTGATGGCCCGGCCGGCCCTCCAGGTGAACGGGTGAGCATCTTGAACCCAGGGGCCCTTGTGAACATCCCCAGGAAAGCAGGCTGCCTTACATGTCCCTCTCTGTTTCTTCCTGGGGTGGGCTGGGCGGAGGGCGGCATGCCTTTGACCCTGCTAAGGAGAGGGTTTCTCTAAAGTCTGAAGGTGGGTCATGGTAGCCTTCCCTGGGAGTCACGACTTCTGCTGGTTGAAGACGATGACCCCATCCCCTTGGCCCTGGTCTTGGGTTTTGAAGGTGGTTAAGACGTCGGGAAATTGGGTCCTCAGCCCCATGCTGCCCCAAGGGACCTTGCTCTGTGACTTGGCCTCCTTGGCCCCCCCGACTGGACCTCCTTTTTCGCATCGTTGAGGGAGGGGGCTGGAACAAATGGAGACAAGGTCCTGGGAGCAGTGGAAAATTGTGCCTGTGCTCAGAGCGCCAACAACCCTGGGGGCTGCTGGGCCCCACATGCTGGGAGAGGATGTCTGTCCTGAAACTGGCTGTTCTTTGTCCCTAGGGACCCAACGGACCCCAAGGACCCACGGGGTTTCCTGGACCAAAGGGCCCCCCTGTAAGTAACACATTTTCCTGGTTGGGTGGCATGGCGTGGCTCCTCCGGCATTGAGATTTCCTGGAGACACTTGTCTTTTCCCAGGGGCTCCACGCGGCCCCCTCACAGTGGGCCAGGGGAGGAGGGAGGCCGCGGCGGAACTCTGGCTGCAGAGAGCTGCTTTTTGGAAGCACGGACCCTTTCCTCATTTAGATCGTCATGGCTTTCTAGCTGGGTACTGTAGGGGTGTCCCAGGGCTGCCGTCACAAATTACCACTAACTGGGTTGCTTAAAAGGACAGAAATGTGCTCTTTCAGAGTTCCGGTGGCCGAAAGGCCAAACTCAAGTTGTCGGGGGGGTTGGTTTCTTCCGGGGGCTTTGGAGGACCTGTCCCATGACCCCTTCCCAGCTTTGGGGGTGGCTTCTGGCAGTCCTTGGCTTGTAGACACTGTACCCGATCTCTGCCTCCGTCTTCACATGGCCGTCTCCTCTCTGTGTCTCTAAATCTCTTTTTATAAGGACACCAGTCATCGGGTTAGGGCCCACCCAATCCAGGGTGACCTCATCTTGACTTGATCGTGTCCTCAATCTTGATTGCAAAGACCGTATTTCCAAATGAGGTCAAATTCACAGGGTCCAGGGTTAGGACTTCAACTTTTCTTTTTAGGGGACACAATTCAACTCACAACAGGTACAATATATTTCCTCTAATATCCTTCTAGAAGGAAAAAACGCCTAACAGTGGGAAATATTGCCTAACGGGACGCGCTAGAGGACAGTGGTTAGGAATGGGTTTGGCTTCCGAACCAGACAGACCGGGGTCCCCCTGCCACCTGCGCCTCCCACTGGCTGGACCTCGGGGAGCTGACTGCCCTCTCCCTGCCTCAGTGTCTCCCCCTGGGAGATGAGGGTGACAGCAGTGCGACCCCTCAGGGCAGTTGTGAGGGTTCAAGGAGGTAATGCACAGGTGCCAGGCCCCATGCGGTCCTTTGCCACTGTGACTGCTGCCGTGATTACCTTTGAAATGAAATGGTAATTTTTGTCACCTGGTGCCACATTAAATCCTGGAGGGGCATGCTTCGCAGAACTGAATGAAGCTTCTTTCCTTTGCTTCCTTCTTCAGGGTCCTCCGGGCAAGGATGGGCTGCCGGGACACCCTGGACAGAGAGGCGAGACCGTGAGTACTCGGTGCTGGGGGACGCGGGCTGGCCTGGCTTCTCACACAGCCCTGCCCGTGGGCACCACCTTCCTGCCGTGTCAGCTTGGAAGCGAGTGGTCAGCCTCGGGAAGGCCCCCCGAGGTCCGGGCCATCTTCACTGACTTGGGGTGAGACCTGTCTGGGGCCAACCCCGTGCAGGCCAGCGGCACTGTGACAACTCTGTGTGCAGAAGGCAGGCGCTGGCTTCAAAGCTGTCCTAGCAGCTTTGCTCCAAGGTCACATGTAAAACCATCGTGACCCAAACAAAATGCCACCAGCGTACCGAAACTTTGTGCAGCCGCCCCTCCTTTCCTCCAGAATAATTTTGAGTGTGAGCTAGCTTGAACTACGTGCATTTGAATTGGAAAAGTGGTTGGGAAGCTTTGTGTTGCCCAGCGATTTCATGCTGTAAAGCCTCGAGAGGAGGGACGTGGGCCTTGCACTGACCTCAGCCATGTCCATCTCGGTCCTTTGGCCCCGGGGTTAATGGTAGGGCATCTGGAGGCTCCCTCAGCTTCCTCTCTCGTAGTGAAGAAGACAGGTGGCTGGTCGCCTGGAATTTGGGTGCTCAGCTGTGCTCGTGATCAGCACTTTGCCGTCACAGGCTCCCTTAGACCTTGTCCTCACCTTTAGAAATGCCCATCACAGTCTTCGTCCTACACATTAAAGGACTCCAACATTTCAGCTGGAAGAAAAAACATTTATCAGAAACGTGATCATTTCCTGGTCCTGTGAGCTATTTGGAATTTGGTCCAGCTCCACACCGTGTCCACTGTAGGCGTGTCCCAGGAAAAAGTGTGGGCACACCTGTGACCTTGGGCACACCTGTGACCTTGAGGCTCCAGGCTTCAGACAGTTGGGGACTTACGGTAGCTGGTGACCTCCTTGTCAGCAGACCTGTGGAGGTTGACAGAGAGGCCCCTTTGCCTCTGCAGCCGGTTTGCTTGTGGTCAAAGGTCTCTGAAGGCCTCACAGGAAAGAGGTCCCCTCAGGAGATGAGATCGGAGCACCATGTTTAATATATTCTTGGTGCCTGCTTTCAAGAAGAATGCCTTTGTCTCCGGTTCGCTGTGATGAAACCTTTTAATTACTCACGCCTGGTGCTCTGCCACACAGTGCATGGTGTCTGATAAGTGGAGATCACTTTGCTCTTTGTTTATAGAGAAAAAGTACAGCCTTTCATCTGGGCTCTGCATGTTTTTCTCTAATGCCCTTCCAAGGAGACGCGATGGAGGGCTTTGCACAGTGTGACCTTTTCTCCCTCTGAGTTCTTCCGGAAAGGGGCTGACAGGATAATGAAGCTGCTCGTCTTTGCTGGGGAGGTGATACAGGGGCTTCCCGCCACCTCTGCCACGCCTGGCGGCCCCCCAGACTCGGGGCCCTGTCTCCAGACCCGCCAGGGACGGACGTCTCCTCCACGGGGAGTCCAGACGCGCCCTCCAGAGCATCTTCCCTGGGGTGTTGACTTTGTCCTTTCTTTAGAAAATGGGAGCACAGAGGCCATTACTTCTAGAGGTGAGCCCATAGCCCCTTTCTCAGCAGGGGGCTAGAGATGGAGCCATCCTCAGCAGCCATGGAGTTCTCCCCGAGCATGGACAAACGGGGGCCTTTCTTGCCTCACACTCAGCTCCTGCCTCTACCTGGGCACTTCCACCTGGCCCGCCAAGTGGGGTGCCTTCGACCTGTCCGCCACCCCTTGTCTCTGACCCTGTAAATGCTGCCTGCAGAGAATACTGCATTAAAAATGGCCGTTTTAGCCCACTGTCTGCAGCTCAGCTGGGCCTGAAGCAGAGAACTCTCCTGGAATTCGCAGAGAGGGTGAAGCTGCTGTGTGTCTGCAGGGTCCAGCGTGCAGCGTGAGATCCCGGTGCCCGCACGTGGGCCGTCCTGCCAGTGGAGCAGTGGCCCGCCCTTGCTCCTCAGCCACAGGGGCGGGCTGCTCACCCTCCAGGTCTAGAGGTGGCCTTGAAGCCAGCACTTCCCTCTCCAGAGTCTCGAGCTTCCACTAAAGGCCTCCGGGGCGTGACATCTGCACGTCTCTCCCTGTGTCATGTGGCACCTGCAGGTGGGATCTTGTTGGCACGTGCTGTGCTCTGTGGATGCGCCCGGAAATTAAGCTTGCGATGCTCTACAGTCGGCTTTCTCCTTGAAGGAGAGTGTCTGTAGAGCGGCCAATACCCAGAGCGAAGCAGGGTTGTTACATACGTGCCAGCATAGTGAGCAGAAAAGAGAAATTCCTGTTGAATCAAGCTAGTAATACACTCAGGCTGCCAGATGATGAAAGCAGCACGTCCTCGCTGTTTCCTGATTTCAGTAAGTACAGAGGAGCCGCTGGTAAAATCACCCGTTGTGCATCAGAGACATTAGCGACACGAGCAGGACGGTCTCCACGAAGTCACTGATGAGAAGCAGCCCAGAGCTAGCTCCCGAGTCCCGCGGCCGGCGGCTGAGAAATGGCACTGAGTCTGCTCGGAAAATGAACGCTTAGTGACGTTATGAAGATTAACGGTTTTCAAATGTATTTCTCAGCACAAAAGCACGCAATGGAAAGTGGCTAGTGAAATGAACCTGTCTGGCTTCGTTACCTTCATGAAATTAATGCAAAAATGGAACAAGAGAAATGGGCCCTCTCAACTGCAGTCTGGAACATTCACTACTCGGGGCGGGGTGGGGCGGTGGGGGGTGACGGTGGTACGAGCCACTTCGGCCATTTCAGCCTGATGACTCTCTCTTCACAGGGTTTCCAAGGCAAGACTGGCCCTCCGGGGCCCCCGGGTGTGGTCGGCCCGCAGGTATGCAGCATCCCTAGGTTTCACTGGTCATCCTGTGTCACCCGCCCATGTGGGAGACAGGATCATGGCTCGGGGTGTCAGTTCCCCCAGGATTCTGAAGGTGTGGGTGCAGAGAATCCTAAGTTCTGAATGCTTGTTGACACTGGGAGAGGTGCTCCATACGGGAAACCAGATGGAGGGAACAGGGGATGAGCTGTTGGACACCCAGCAGGAACCAAGCAGGCAGAACAGAGAGGGTTGCTGTGCCCCATGGGGCAGCTCAGGAGTTTGGCTTCCACCCCATGGGTGGGGACTGGCTGTGCCTGCTTTTCCCTGCCCTTGGTGTCCACAGCAGCCTCATCCTGCCCCTGGATCCCATCACTGCCCACGGGCCTGCTGTTCTAACCGCCAGCAGGTGGGTGAGGTGTGGCTTGCACACTATTGATGGCGCAGAGCAACAAAACAGGGCACCCGTCACCCTGTTCCTTAGAAAGTTCACACCTAATGTGGCGGTAAATAGGATATTGACCCACTGTGGCCACGGACTGCAGGCCACGTGGTGGACTTGGCCACCCTCATGGAGCTCATTTCCCCACAACATCCCGGGGAACACAGGCCTTGCCTGCTTCATCAGAGGACGACCACAGTGTGGGGCCAGGCTGTGGGCTGGTTAACAGCATGACCCAGTTTGCTTTGGTCTGTTCCTTTCTGGATTTTTTCCAGAAGGAGAAGACGTGCAGAGCAACGTGGGGGTTTGGTGGGCATGTAGTGGGCCCTCTGCCGGTCCTTAGATTTAGGAAGAGAAGTTTCCTCCCTCACCTGTCCCTTGAAAATATTTTGTGGCTGATGCTGATTTTCCCCGTAGGGTCCCACGGGAGAAACTGGTCCAATGGGCGAGCGTGGCCACCCTGGGCCCCCAGGCCCCCCTGGTGAACAGGGGCTCCCAGGCCTCACCGGAAAAGAAGGGACGAAGGTGAGTTCCTCAGACCTCCGGGCCAGGTGGACTTTTCCTAAGGGATCATTTCCGCACTTTGTGGGTGTGTCTTCTCCTGCTCTTTTCTGATGAATGGGTGATTTCTCTAACAAATGCTCTCCATGCCAGTCCATTCCCCAGACCACGAACTCAGCCCCACTTTGGTTTGATTTGAAAGAGATCTTGAGCTGACCAGCTGCTCAGGGGTGGATGTAATGGGACTGGGATCCCTTCTGCCCCAGGGCCCTGTCTCCCTGCCAGCTCTTCCCCCAACTCTCCCCTCAGCTGCTCCCCCACCCACTCCCCGACACACAGAACAAGCTCTGACATACGTCATATGTCTAAGATGAGTTTAGCAGAAAGTGACCCTTTTAAAAATCCCGCACTGTACGAGGCTAAAGAATAGATACTAAAAATAGAGAAGGATGCGTTTCTATCCTACCTCCCGATGCCAGCTCTGCGTCCCCTCTGTTCCTCAGGAAGCATCTCCCCCAGCCTGAGTGCTGCACGTCGGTGGTGTAATTCCTGGGTATTCGCATAAAAATCACTAGTCCTTCCCTTTTCGACTTTTCAGTGAGGGACACAGGAAATATAAGCTCTCCAGCCTTGTATTTGACCTCACACAAGAGAGTAAACTTAATAAAGTACAGCCAATAAAGGAATATTGAAAAAATTACACACACATTTCTATGTATGTATATGTATACTTAAATGCATATATATGTATTTGAAAAAAAATATATGTATGTATGTGTATATAATACAGAGATAAAGACGTGGATATGGATATATATCCCAGTCACACAGAGAGCTCCGAGTTTGGAAAGGAGGCCACGGACATGCTGGTTTGGAGACCCCCATGCTCTCATGTTGGACCCCAAAGAAAGTTCCGGGAGATACCAGAGCTTTAGTGTACTTCAGGGAGGGTATACGCTCAGGTGGAGCATCTTTTCAGGAAACATGGTTTCAGGCCTGAGACAAGGGTCTTGAGTGACGAGTCCTTTTACGGCCACGCTTCCAACGCTGTGGCCACGGATTCCTTTACCTGAGCGCAGTCTTACGAGGAGCCCCAGAGTATGAAAAAGGTAGATGTGAAGTGGAGCAGCCGTGGCCCTCAGCTGCCACTCAGCCCAGCGTGGCCCCAAAGGACTCTGGGGGCCTGGGACTCCATGGAGCACGGCTGCAGGGTCACGGATGGAGTCTGTCCCGAGCCACACACCGAGACAGCCTGACAAGCGTGCCTCCCGGTGCGAGCTCGGGCCGTGCTCCAGTGCGTGGGGCCGCCAGTAAAGGGGCCAAGTCAAGAGTCAGAGGTTCCTTTAAAGCCAAGTGCCAGGGCTGCTGCAGCCCGATCCCAGGCGGAGCCAGAAGAGGAAGGCCCACCCCAGCTCCCCACAGACCCTCGTCTTGGGCATCACCCGGAAACTAATGTATGCTCTACTTTCAGGGTGACCCGGGCCCTGCCGGCCTCCCTGGGAAGGATGGCCCTCCAGGATTACGCGGCTTCCCCGGCGATCGAGGGCTTCCGGGTCCAGTGGTGAGTGAGGAGCCAGGCGGGGGATGGAATTGGACAGTGCACAGCCCCGCGGTGCCCCTGACCACGGTCTCATTGCTTCTCAGGGAGCACTTGGACTGAAAGGCAGCGAAGGCCCCCCCGGCCCACCAGGCCCCGCGGTGAGTGGTTGGGCCCAGCATGAGCCTTTTCCCCTTCCTCTTCCTCAACATCTACTCTCCGAGGGCCGCAAGAGCCTGCATGGCTGCCCCGGTCCCGCCTTGGGTCCTAGGAAGGCCGTGGTGGAGGAGGTGGACCTGGGAGGGGTGTGGACACTGTATCCCAAGCTGGCAGCCAGGGTGACGAAGGGCCAGGGGGCAGACTGTATGAGGAACGGAGAGCTGGGCAGTTTGGAGGGAGGGCTGCGTGGTCCGTGGAGCCTTTGGAGGACAGGCAGCAGCGGACACGCTTAGGGCGGGTCTGGGCCAGGAGCAGCCGGGAAGGGAACTGACGCGGATCTCCGTGGCCTCTCAGCATGGATTCTAGAGTTGGGCTGTCCACATGGCCAGAGCTGCCCAAGGCAGAGCCAAGCCAGCAGGGGTGGGGTGTCCGTCCCCCAGAGCTGGGGTCGAGGGATTCCCATGTGTGCCATCTATGAAACCAAATGACCCCTCCCAATCTTGAGATTCAGCTCCAAGAGGCCTGAAGATGCGGTGTCCCCGACCCTTAGCTGTGGCCTGGAGGAATCGGGGCCCACGTGAGGCTGCGCCCACCCTCAAGAGGCACGCCCACGGACCCCTGTTGTTGGCCCACCCTTTATGGAAATGTAACATCTGCTTAACTGCCCCTGGCCTTCACATGGGCCCCATCTGACAGCCCCCACTCAGCTGGTTGTGGGGCTGTGGGAGCTGCCCCCGACCCCTGGCTGGGTTTGAAAGTAGACCATGAAATCATACCCTTTTTCCCCTAACCGAGTTATGGGCCATTGGAGAGAGAAATGATGACAGGCAGGTCAGGTGGAAATGAAAATGTCACCTTTCCTTCTGATGGAGGCCGAGTGCAGGATGACACCCCAGGCCACAGAGGCCTCTCAATGCTGACCCCTAGAATTAGGCCAGGTTCCCACCTGTCAGCAGTGCTCCAGGGGTGGAGGCTTCCCCATAAAACATACGGCATGGAGAAGCAGGGCAGAAAGTGAGCGCTCTGTGGGCAGGCAGACCCCAAAGGGGAGAGTGGGTGCCAGGCTCCCCAGAGAGGGAGCTCCTGGGAGAGGTCTTTCAAGGTGAGCACTTAAGGAGGATGTATCCTCAGACACTCTGGGGGGCAGGTAAGTGCTTGGAAATATGGGAGGGGAGGAGCTCAGAGGGGGCCAGAAACACAGAGCCTCAAATGCTAGACCAAATAATTGGTGCTTGTAAGTGGCCCTAGGGAGCTATTGTGGGCTCTAGAGTGAGAGGTGAGTGGTGTGATTCGGGGGTGATTTAGGAAGTCGTGTCCAGGCAGTTTGAGAGCCTTTGAAATGAACCATTTTCCTGTCTCACCCTAGGGGTCTCCAGGGGAGAGAGGTCCGGCCGGTGCTGCTGGGCCCATTGGAATTCCAGGGAGACCTGGGCCCCAGGGACCTCCAGGCCCAGCTGGGGAGAAAGGAGCTCCTGTAAGTACTGCCTCGGAGGCACTGGGGGCCCTCCACATCCAGCCCTGTCTCTGCCCCTGTGCTGTCCCTCCCCATGGCTATTTCCCTGGGGGTTTGTAGGACCGGGGAGGCGGGTGACCTCTGTGGCCATCCTCCAGGACAGCACATGTGTTCCCAGGTGTCTTGACTGAGGTCCGAGGGGCGGCCTCCCAGTGTTGGCCAGCTTCCTTCAGCGAGTCGCCTGAGTTGGAGGGATGCTCGGGGAGCGTCCGGGGCAGGCTCAGCCTGTCCCACCTGCACATCTGCATGTGCAGACAGAGGGAGGGGCTGGAGACAGCGTGTGTCCAAATGTGCCCTCGGCCTTGGTCTTGGTCCAGGCTCTGGGTGCCACGTGTGGACGGGCCACAGCCCCTCCCTGCTGGCCCAAGCCTGTGGTTGGTCCTTGTATGAGAAAGATGGACATTGGGATGGGTGCTTCCTTTGTTGGTCTGGGGCAGTGTGGAGAAAAGATGGGATGGGAGACATGTGATGGGAAGATAAGAAGCTTCTCCCTAGACCCCCAACAACCGACCTCTCGATGAACTCCGAGTGTGGAGGCTTTGTGAGACCTCAAGGGTAGGGAGTCAGTTCTTGAACCTGCCCCCGTCTTGGTTCCCATGAGGGAGATTAATGAGTCCCCTTCTTGTCTGGACACCTTCCGGGAAGCCAGCCCCTCCCCAAGCTCCTTTCCCAGAGTAACTCACAAAACGCCTCTTGCTGCGTGTTGTACTCTCACCCCAACCGCGTGTGGCTCTGCCACGCGATTTTGCAAACTCCCACCTGCCCTGTGTGTAAACAGCCATGGAGACAAACTGCACTTCAAACTTCCCTTCCAAGTTCAGAATGTCAGAATGAGCCCAAGTCCCGGGGAAACAGGCAAAGGTCAGCATGGACATCTCCAATTGAGTCCAGATGCCTGAGCTGATTGATTCCTGTTAGAAAGGCGTAGCTTTCCTTGTCCATTTCACTTTTGGTGGCTCATGGGTAGAAAGAGGGCCCTGGTTGCCTTCCCCGCGCGAGAACTCCCCATTGAAACCCTGTTGGGAACATCTGTGCCATCCAGAATCTGTTCAGTGTGCCATAGGCACTTCTGATGGCATCTGATCATTTCCAATGAGGCACTGATCTCGCTGAATTCTGCACCAGAAACCTGACTCTTGGGTGTTCGGTGCATATGGAATGCACACAAATGTGGTTGGAAACGATTGAGTGCGTTGTTTGAGAGAGTGAATACTTGAGCAGTGACCTCTCCAGGGCTGCACCATCCAGATAAAAGCTTGTCGTTCTCCCAGAAGCGCCCAAGAGCAGAAAAGGCCAAGGAGAGGCCAGATGTCTCCAGGCACTGCCGACCTGCCCAGTAATGTCCGACAGGAAAGTTCCATGTGAGCCTCAGTTAGCCTGGGCGTTTCCTGGCTTACATAGGGAAGAATTTCTATCAGTAGGAACTAAATTGAGGAGCAGGAAGGGAATCGTGCAAGTGGGAGAGGCTAAGATGGGGCGGTGACATAGGAGCAGACGCTGGCTGCGATAGATCCAGACGCTGAGCCCCCTCCCCAGCGTGCACGCCCCCGATCTGCGCCTCTGTTCCATGCGTCGCTGCGTGAGCAGATCCGTGTGTTCGTCAGGGAGGGTGTTTGCAGAGAATTGAGAGTAAGAAAGTTGGTGGAGGCTGGAGTTCTGGCCCTCCTGGTCTCCAGGCTTAGATGATCCCTGGGCACACAGGCTCAGGAATCTGGTTGGCCGGGTTTGAATCCTGGCTCTACTGCTCACAAACTGTGCCTCAGTTTCCCCATCTGTAAAGGAGTAGCCCTTTCTAGGATGGGTGCGGATAAAATGCACCCACGGGAAGTGGGTAGAACAGATAGGGGTTCAGAGTCACCCTCAGTGCCTCTGGCTGAAGCCCATTAGCACTGTGAGGACTGTGGTGAGGGTCACTCCCCAGGAACTGCCGACTCCGTGCCCGTGGGCCCCTCGTGGGGTGATGAGCTGGCGACGGAGCTGCGTTTGACTGGGGATCTTCTCTCCTCTTTAGGGTGAGAAAGGTCCACAAGGCCCGGCCGGCCGAGACGGTCTTCAGGGTCCTGTGGGGCTCCCCGGTCCAGCCGGCCCTGTGGGCCCCCCTGGAGAAGATGGAGATAAGGTAAGGAGAATTCAGTGGAGTCCTCTCGCCCTCGAAAGGAGCACAGCCACGCTTGGCCAGTGCCGGCAGGTCATTTTAAACAGAGAGATGCAGGCGACACAGGGGCTCGGGTGGGCGACAGAGCGACCCTGTCCCCACCCTGCCCTCGCAGTGTGAGAGGATGGTTTCGGAATAGCTCACAAGTCAGTGGTAATAGATGAGCTCTCCGACACACTTGAGGGAACTTTGAAACCACTTGCCTCTTGTGTCGTTTTGACGCTGCTCTTAGGAGCCAGAGCAAAGAAAAATGCTCCCCCGGAATCATTTCAAATTCTGCATCTGTGGCCTGATTTAATGAGGTTTTACTCAATTCTATTTTTAAATGTCTTCATTTGAATTATCAAGGTTCCCTTTCATTAAAGCGAGTGCTTTATCATTCTAATGCTATTACTGCACTGGCTTGTATTTAATGAAGACAGTGAAATTTAGCTCTTCGGTTTAACTTTCCATTTATGGTAACTCTGTGGTGACATTTCCGACTTTGTCACCTCTGCACGGATGACGTCTTGTTTCTCAGGGTGGAAGACAGCCCTGCACCACAGAAGCACTGGGGAGATTTTAATAACATCTCTGGAAGCATAGTAATTGACTTGTCTATTATTGCTTCGTTGTGTCATCCAACTTGACAAGCAAAGTAAATATTTTCATTATGATTTCTACCACATTTTCAAATCTACTAAAATTCTGTATAGCGTGAGATCAAGGCCTCGTTCCTTTTAGCTCTCGTATGAAAGAGGAAATCAAATTAATTTATGGAAATGTTTCTTCTTAGAAAAGTTATACAGCCCTCTGGAGAAGAGATTATTCTTAATCTCCAAGAAAAATTAATTATGGGAAACAGATAATATCCAAACGGTTATTGGGCTGTCTAATGAATCTTCCACGTCTTCCCACAGGGAGAGATCGGGGAGCCAGGACAGAAAGGGAGCAAGGGAGACAAAGGCGAGCAGGTAAGGGGCCATGTGGGTGAGTGTGCAGGGCCACCGATGGCAGGGGAGCCACGGCACAGGGCCATGTGCTTGGCGTGATGCGCAGTCATTGCTGAAGTTAATAACTGTTGTTAATATGACCACGTTAATAACCGATAACTGATGGGATGCAGCTGATGGGTCTTCTTTCCTGTTAAAGTCTTGTGTGTGCATGCATGTGCATATGCGTGTGCGGGCGTGTGTGTGTACACAGGTGTATGCGTGTAGATGCGTGTCTGTGTATGTGTATGAGTGAGTCCCTTATTAACAAATGTACAGGAAGCATTCACTGGTTTTGTGAAATAAAGCAAATTGAGCATTTTTATCCTTGAAGTGTTCGGATCTACGGACATAATCACCACCCTCCGATGACAGAGGCAGCACCTTGACCAAACACCTCTGAATTTTTGCTTCTTCTTTTTTTCAATCTGCTCAGAAATACCAGTGTGTTCTGCAGAAGCCCCGTCCCTCAGCTGCCAGCTCCTTCCGGGTGGCTGTTCTGACCCGCTGTGCAGCCAGGCCTGTGCACCAGCTATTTCTAGCCCCGGACCCTTAGTGATGGCATCCCTGTTGGGGCCTCGCGCCCGGTGCTGGTCAGACTCCCCGGGCAGGGGTGCCCTGCTGCCCTGGCTCCCTCTCTCACAGGCTCCCTGTGCTGCAGTGAAGTGTGTCTGGGGAGGCACACGGCGCAGGGTCTCACGGTGCCAGGCACGGACTTCAGAGTCAGGCTGCAGCTGGACCCCGGGGCCCACATCGTTAGCGTGGTGTGAGCTAGGATGATGCACTGTGGCCTCTATCGGGACGTTGGTGGTGGCCACCCCTGCCACCCGTGACGACATGCTCGGGCTTGAACCAAGAGCATCGCCAGTTCGAGCCTGCAGCGTAGCTTGCTCTGTGCCCCAGCCTTCCTTCCTGTGATGGCCACATGTGCGGACTGAACGGATGACCTGGGACCACAGCCCCCTACGCTGACCGGCCCTCTCCCTTGGCCTCGCTGTGATTCAGGGAGCAACTGTGTCTCTGTGTTTTCCCCACAGGGTCCACCTGGGCCTACGGGTCCCCAAGGCCCCCTCGGACAGCCAGGCCCCTCCGTGAGTATCTGGGGTTAAGGACCCTCAGAACATCCTGAACCCCTTGAGCTAGTGTGGAACCACTAACTGGTCCTCACCCACGGCTCAATTATCACCCTGCAGGGAGCTGACGGCGAGCCAGGTCCTCGAGGCCAGCAGGGCCTATTCGGGCAGAAAGGTGACGAAGGTCCAAGAGGTTTTCCTGGGCCCCCTGGACCCGTGGGGCTGCAGGTAACTGCAGAGGTCGCACAATGGCGGGTGGTCTGCCTCAGATGGTTCCTGCATGTTTGCTGTGCCTTCCCCTCCCCTCCCCTCCTGTCTTTCTAAGAATAGGGAAACAGACTAGGCTGCAGGGGGTCTCCCAGGGTCTCCCCGTCCAATTGGAAATGCTGCAAATTCCCCTAATTCCAGACATGACCATATTTACTCCTCCTAACCAGTGACGTTTATTTCCACACTCATTATAGAAACATTGGAAAATACTGACAAATTGTAAGAAAACAAAACAAAAATGACTTCTAACCCTACCAGCTAAGAATGACAGCTGTCAACCTCGGGGCACAGTTCACTTCTATACCTTTTAAACGCGTGTATTCACATACACACGTGCACATGTGTCATTTTATTTGGTTTCGGCAAAATCTCAATTGTGTCGTGCGTATGAAAAGTGTGTTCCTAGCTTTTCCCATTTCATCTAACATTACAAGTCGTGTTGAATATCATTAAATAGTCTTTGAACACATCACTTTTTATTTATTTTTGAAAGCATGACTTTTAGTTGCTGCCTAGTATTCCAGCACGTGCTGGTGACAGGGTTGGTTCAAGCATTTCCCTGCTGTTGTCTCGTTAGGTTTTATGGTTTTATGGGACACTACAGTAAGCACCCGTGTCCACAAATCTTTGCATATGTCTCTAATTATTTCTTGGGCGAATTCTGAGACTTGGGATCGTGGGGACGCCCTCGTATTTAGCTGTATGCTGAGAACCACATTCCAGAGGCTTTCAGATGTTGGCTTGGCGTTGTGCTGGGGAGACGTGAAAGTTGTGTGTGCTGGGTAGAGCAGTGCCGACCTGCTAAGCTTCTGATGGTTCCTGTCCTCAGGGTCTGCCGGGACCTCCAGGAGAGAAGGGCGAGACTGGAGACGTGGGTCAGATGGTGAGTGTGACCAGGATGCCGAGAGCTGGCTTGGCAGCTGGTTTTGTTTTGGTAAAAGTTTGTGTCTTCTCTGGCCTGAATGGCTCTTCTTCTCCTAGGGCCCCCCAGGTCCCCCCGGCCCCCGAGGACCCTCTGGAGCTCCAGGCGCTGATGGCCCACAAGGTCCCCCAGGTGGAATAGGCAATCCTGGTGCAGTGGGAGAGAAGGTGACTCACGCCCCTCAGCTGTTATGGTGTCTGATGTGGGAGTGTGCGGGAAGAACCATGTGTGTGTGTCTGTGTACAGACGCATTGCTGAGCTATTCCTGTCAAATGCATTTTGAAACTTAGAAGATCTGTGCAAGGGAGCTGGGCCCTGTGACCTCTTTATTCGTGACAGCCTTCTGCAGAATTTCCAAACCGCACAACCAAACCACTAGCAAAGGCCCTGCCACCTTCCCCAAGATTTGGCTCCGATAGACAGAATTACTGTTCCTTGAGGTGTTGTGGCTGCTATGTTTAGAGTTTCCAGTTCAGTCAAATCCTATCTTCTCATAGCCCAGGGTCCTCCTCATCTGATCTGGTTAATTTTAGGGTCTGGGCCCTGGCGATGACTAAATGAGCATGATGGGCTTCTGTATGTGCACACACATGTGCCCGTGTGTGCATGGGTGTACACACGTGTACGGTGGGCATAACGATGCCAAGAACTGGCTCCACTTCCGTGTTCCTGAGTCTGCCTTAATGTTAAAGCACTCGTCCTCGCTCCTTGGGATAAAAGGAAAGAAAGAGACATACACTGTTTCTAGAACTTTCTTTCAATGTGAGCCCATTAAATTGAAAGAAGTCTTTGGTCACTGCTCATTTTTTACAAAATGAAAATTAAAGAGACATATGCCCTGCTAAGACCACAAATTAACGACACTCTGCTGCTGCTCGGAGAGGTCGCTTTCCCTTGGAGCCCCTGCCGTAGGACACCTGTCCATCTTAGCTTCATCCGCAGCCACTGCACACGCCCTCCCCACCTCCGTCCCCGCGGCCCGCACCCCTGAGGATACGGGGTTGTTTCCTCTCTGCCTTTGCCCGGCTGCCCACCCTGCCTGCAGTGTCCTCCCGTCCCTTCACCCAGCTTCTCAGATTATCCTCCAGATCTCACCTGCAGCATCCCGTCCTTGGAAAGCCGTCTGTGACACTCCGATGTACTCCACACGCCCCCTCGTGTGTCCGTCACAGCCTGCGTGTGTCGCTGTCACTGCTTTTTCCCTGACCATGACCGCTGGAGTCCTCACATGCCTCCCCTCCGATCCCGGGAGCTGTCAGACAGTGACGATCCTCATCCCCCCGGGTCCCCCCGTCCCCCACCCCCTGGTGCTCATCAAGCATCAAATGCTTGGTGCTGGAGCCACTGTTGTCATCACAGCCGTAACCACATCGTGATCCCCCCTCAGGGTGAGCCTGGTGAAGCTGGTGAGCCTGGCCTTCCAGGAGAAGGAGGCCCCCTGGTGAGTGAGGGCTCTGGGGGAGGGGTGGGATGTGACCGTGCACAGGTGCTGGCTGGGACTTTCCCACTCTGCCTCAGTTTTCCCATCCGTGAAATGGGAGTCAGGTCTCCTCTTGTGCCTGCCTCATGGAATCACTGTGAAAAAGAGGGAGTGTGATGGAGAGTGAGCGTGTGTGTGTGCCTGCATGTGTTTGCATGCGTGTGTACTGTGTGTGCTTGTGTGTGCAGACATGTGTTTGCATGTGCGAGTGCACTGCTTTTGTGCACATGTGTGCATGTATGTGTGTGTGCGTGTATGTGTGTGTGCAGCTGTTAGCAAGGAATACCCATGACCAGTGGCTGCAAGTTGCTCGCTGTCTGTGGAATTCCAGGCCCTTCCACAGGTTCCGTAAATGTGGGGGCAATTGTGGGCCTGTCATCTGTCAGCCCAGACTTGCAGTGTTCAGACCTTCACAGGTCAGATGAGCATTCTCACCAGGCCTGCCTGTGGGAGGCTGTCGGGTCCAGGAGGCGGCTTGTGGGCGAAGGTCTCCTGGGCTTCTAGCTGCTCCCTGTGCCTGTGAACCACGGAGTGGGTGGACAACCTGGGTACCTGCAGCCCCTCAGAGTTCGCGCTGCCTGCTCGCTAGTCCAGGGGTCACTCCCTCCCACCTACGAGTCCACTAGGCTCCTAAGGCCCGCCTCGTGGTGGCAGCAGTGCCGGCCTCTCGCGGGGAGCTGTTGAGGGCTGAGGGGAGTGCGAGCAGCTGCCAGCACCCCCTGGGCCCAGCGCCTGGCCCACAGTCTGCAAACGAGGGGGCAGACCTCACGCCAGCTCCTTGCTCTGGGCAACAGAGGTTGGCTCTGAGAACATGGACCCTGGCCTTTCCCTCCAGGGACCCAAAGGAGAAAGGGGAGAGAAGGGCGAGTCAGGCCCTTCTGGTGCTGCTGGACCCCCTGGACCCAAAGGCCCTCCTGGAGACGACGGTCCCAAAGGCAGCCCCGTGAGTAGCTCTGAGATGCTGCGGGTGCCCCTGAAGCTGGGGCGGGGTCTCTGCATCCTAGATCATTCTCGTTCATCGGCAGTGCACTAAACCTTCCCGGCCATTTCTAAAGTTTAGAGGTTTTCACGCCAGCTGCTGAACCAAAGCAGTGGAGGTGAGAAAGAGGGGATGTGGGGCAGGGGAGAAGCCCTTCGGGGGCTCCTGTGCATAGACCAGGCAGCTTGCTGAAATGGGTTCGATCGGATGGCCCTGTCCTGTGGCCTGCCCTGGTCTGGCATCAGGAGGGCCTTCGGAGTGGCACGTTCTAGAAACGGAAGGTCCAGGTGCCAGTCTCACCTGGATCTCCAGGAGCGAAAGTGTGGGCAAGACGCCTGCCCTTTGGGGTCTCCGGAGAGTGAGAGGACCGGTGTTGCCTCGCCCACTACCGGGCTTGCTGTGCGGCTCAAACGAGATGATGCTGACAAAAGAGCTTCCTGGTTGTCAAGTGCACTGCTGGTCTCAGAACTGCTGGAATGTTCTAGAGGCTGGGTGGCCGTGGGGAGGTGGTCTCGGCAGCGTTGCTCCAGGCCGGGTTGCTGAGGGCCTCTTTCTCTGTTTCAGGGCCCAGTCGGTTTTCCCGGAGATCCCGGGCCCCCCGGAGAGCCTGGCCCTGCGGTAGGTGTTCAAGACGCGGAGCCCCTCTGTCCCCCACAGCCCCCGACCAGCTTTGCCAGCCTCAGTTTTGTTCTTTCTGGCCGTTTCTTTGTATGAATTCTCTTGGGGGCACGACACTCTCCCAAACGGCATCCTCATTCTGTGATGAGATGGAGAAAATGCGTTTCCCACTTTGGAACGCGCTGTGTACCGCCACCCCGGAGTGGGGTGTGGTTTTCCAGAGGGGACTGGGAGTGCATGGGGTGTAGGCACGTGAGCTCGGGGTGCCGACCAGGAGGCAGAGCAACTTGCTTTCGTCCGCACAGGGTCAAGATGGTCCCCCTGGTGACAAAGGAGACGACGGCGAGCCAGGGCAGACGGTGAGTCTGCGCATGACCTCTGGGGGTCCTGACACGGCTTCTTGGGAGGGTGGGGTGCCTTCTTGGGATTCTCAACTTACTTGTTCATTTCTGAGGAAAACACAAACCCAGTTACCTTATGATGCTGATTCTTCACCATAACGGGGGCCCTGAGCTCTCTCTGAGGATCTACTGAAAGCTAGGGACCTTCTTCCAGAAGGAAAAACGCACGTACAGTCCAGTGGTTTTGCACACTGCACTGGGGAGTCCTTGACCCGCCCATGAACGTCAGGATTACCTCATTTCTGCCGAATCGGGCCCAGTGCCTCTCCTCGCAGGGCTCTTTCCACATCGGCCCCGGCGCTGAGACCACACAGGATGCTCCTCTCACACCTGTCATTGGGTTTTTGAGACATGGCCTCAAGCCAAGAAAGCTTAGACGCCAGCTCGGGGCCAGGTCCCCTGGAGACGTGTCTGCTGTGCCACCGCTTCCCAGCCTGTGACCTGGGACGACGCTCGTCCTTCCCGGCCTC
Source organism: Ceratotherium simum simum (assembly GCF_057802395.1). NCBI lineage: Eukaryota > Metazoa > Chordata > Mammalia > Perissodactyla > Rhinocerotidae > Ceratotherium > Ceratotherium simum. The sequence goes on along the minus strand of NC_141928.1, from coordinate 2,990,272 downwards.
GGGTCCACCTCTGTAGAAGGGGAGGCCTGCAGGCCATGGTGAGGATTGAGCCAGTGGTTGAGGATCAGGACTAACGGCTCCGCGATGGGAAAATTCTCTTCCCAGATGCAGCGAGACTGCGGACGGGAGACAGGGTCCCCGCGATGCCCCAGCTGAACACTGAGCACAGAGGGCAAAGCCGAGAATCCCAGGACGACCCTCACTTGGGACGTCCTGTGCCAGCTCCAGAAGAAGACAGAGGCAGTTTCTGGGCTGGCCGAGGACAGATTAGATTGCCAACTCAGTGTGTTTTGTAGCCTCGGACCAACCGGACATGCCACCCGCCAATCTAACAGACCCTGATTCCTAACTACTCTGTTCTCTCTGACCCCAGGGATCGCCGGGCCCCACTGGTGAACCAGGTCCATCTGGGCCTCCAGGAAAAAGGGTAAATACTCCTGTCAGCCTTCTGCATGAAGGTGCCCCACCCCTGCCCTCGGCCTGGACCCCAGTGCCCGCAGCGGCAGCGGTGGGGAAGGTGCTTCTGTTTGAAGCATGTTCTCCCCTCGGCTTCCTGCCACGTCCTCAGATCCCAGACCTGCTAGGTCGATGCACTGGTGTGTTTCAGATCAGCTGAGTGCTGACACATCAATAATGCCCGTCGTGGGGGAGAAAGCTCCTTTCCCCGGGGTCAGACCTTTTGAAAAGTCAGAACAAGCTAAAAGGCATTTCTTTGCACATTGAATAATCCAGCCTTTTGCTGGTGCTGCAATAAACTGGCTGCTTGGCATGCAACCAGGAAAAGGAGGGCCCAACACTCAGCAGCTGGAGCACCTGCCCAGATTGATCCGGAGGCCTTCCTCCAGGACCGGAGTCCCAGGGACTCGCTCTAAGGGCCTTTGTCCACACTGGCCAGGGGCCTGGGACGACCTCCATGCCCCTCCCCGGCTCGCCCTCCAGCCCAGGCCTGTCCCCTGCAGAGGCTGAGGTCATCGCTCCGGCTTCTGCAGGCCAACTCGTCGTGTGTTCTCTTGCTTGTTCCAGGGTCCCCCCGGCCCCGCAGGCCCTGAAGGCAGACAGGGAGAGAAAGGAGCCAAGGTAACGTGCTTTGGGGCCTGGCTGCAGCTATGCTAGAGCTTCCAGAGAGAGCTGATTGCATGCTGGCCGAACTGGGTGGGACGTGGACATGTGTGTGAACCACAGAGGAAAGCCACAGAGGCAGAGGGGAGCTGGTGGTGCCTCGGAGGGAGGCCTGGCCCTCACTGCAAACCGGGCAGGAGAATCAGGCCTCTCCAAAAGGGACACAGCTCCGCATTGCCCTCCGGCTCTGGGGTCCCTGATTCTGGCTCCACACTCCATCTGCCCCGCCAGCCTGAGGGAGGGGCAGCGGGTGCTGGAGTCGGGAAGACTGGGGTGCTGTATAGACTCGGGCTTGGTGTTTGACCCATGCAGTTCGCACACGGCCTGGCACCAGAGCGCTGGTGGAGCTATTCTTCGGGCGACTCGGGATGGCACCATTTGCCTTCTCCTGCAGACGTCCTGTCGTTAGTTGAGACAGTGGTGGACATGGTCCAGCCCCGTGCCTGCTTGGGAAATGGCAGCATGTCCACCACTAGCTCCAGGCCGGCCGCCACCTCCATGGTGGCTGTGATCACTAGGAGACTGGGAAACCCAGCTGGCCGAGGAAATTAGTGGGATGGAGAATTGGTCAGGACAGCTTCCACAAGGGATGTGGAGAATTTGGGGCAGCCCCCGGATATCTAGGGGCGTTTCAGGTTCTCTCCAAGGCTTCCTGGGGTTTCCAAGCAGTGGTCCTGTGCCAAGGTGACCAGACACTCAAGCATCTGGGTCCCACTCTGTCTTCCTTGCTGCCCTGCAGGGAGAAGCCGGCTTGGAAGGCCCTCCTGGGAAGACTGGCCCCATTGGCCCCCAGGGGGCCCCTGGGAAGCCCGGCCCCGATGGCCTGCGAGGGATTCCCGGCCCTGTGGTGAGTGGATCCAGGAGGCCTGGGAGGGGCGGCGGCTGCTGCGGGAGGGACGCAGGGATGGGCCATGGCGGGGCTCACGCGGAGGCCCGGCTGTGTTTCAGGGTGAACAAGGTCTCCCAGGATCACCAGGCCCCGATGGTCCCCCTGGCCCCTTGGTGAGTGACGTTCCGAGGTGCGCCCCCTGGCAGTGGGTGGAGGGTGGGATCGGGGATGAGACTCTGATCCCGCTGCCTCTTCCCGCAGGGTCCCCCAGGACTCCCCGGCCTCAAAGGAGATTCTGGCCCCAAAGGGGAAAAGGTAAGACAGACTTCAGGTGCCTCTGCGGTTGTATTGCGGGGCCCCTCAAATACCTGTGGCTTCAAACTCAACAAGGTATTGATCCGTCACCCGAGTTTGTCAAGTGCCCCCGACGGGCACCTGAGAGGCAGGGAGAGAAGGAACAGAAATCTGTGCTGCTTTGGAGACCCACGAGGCCCACGTGTAATGGAAGGAACATTCCGGCCAGGTGCAGCCCAGCCGGTGGGCGTCCAGGGTCTGCGGAGCAGATGCTCACTCTGGACACTGCGGCCTCTGATCTTTCACACAGGAGTGTGTGGGGGCCTGCAGCTGGGAACGCCCTTCCATTTCTCTAACTGGGGAGGCTTTTTTCTATTCAGAATGATTTATTACAGACGTAAGCATCCTCACAAGGAGAGAGACAGCATAAAGTCTCTCTCCTTCCAATCTAACGCCCCTCGCCACCACCCTCCCCAGCCCCCAAAGTGTTGAAAGCTGGAGGAACCCTTCCAGAACTTTCTACAGGCTCGTATAAAACATATAAAAGCACATGTAGAGGATTTTTCTTTAAAAACATCATAAAAATAATTATAGTATCTCTAACACCCTGTAAGTTTCTTTCCATGTAAGTTCGTAAGTGTTAGTACGTGTTGACCATAGAAGCATTGGAAAAGGCATAGAAGTAAGAAGATACACAGACATCATCACTCAGGAAACCCCTTCCTCTCTTTGGTCTACATTTGGATCTCTGTTTCTCTGTTTCTTTAGTCAGACCTGCTGTTTCGTCCCCCGACCTGCCTTTGGGGCTAGTTTCCATTCCGGGAGATGTTGGCTGGTCACTGGGGGCTACCCGGGGCCCAGATGTGCTGCCACGTCCAGCTGGCCCACGTGGCTGGACGTGAGGCGCTGCCAGCACGAATGTTCCTTCGCGCCTTCATTTTCCAACAGGGTCATCCAGGCTTGATCGGCCTCATCGGACCTCCGGGTGAACAGGGTGAAAAGGGCGACCGGGGTCTCCCCGGCCCCCAGGGCTCCTCCGGCCCCAAGGGAGAACAGGTGCGTGAGATCCTGGCCAGAAGCATCTTAGAAGCTGGCTCTCAGGGCCCAGGGATCCGAAGCACGTTAGAGCCTGAAGGCCCTTCTCATGTCCATCGAATCTAGATGGGAACAGCTCAGGGGACGGCTCGCCCAGGGGCCCAGGGAGCTGGGTACCACTGTATCCCAGCCCTGAGACTGGCTGGCCAGCAGCTGCCCCCTCGTTACCATGGTGGCCTCAGAGGTGAAGGGCATTTCAGCCCCCATCTATGCAGAAGCCTCTGACCAAGTAATTGCCCAGGCGGTCACTGGCAATTCTCAGCCATGTTTACCAGTCACATGGGGGCAGAGCGATTGTCCATTCGCGTCCTCACTTGCACCTTGACCCCACATGTGCACACCTGGCCGTAGATGTCCCTGGGGACCACGGTAGCTAATTGGAGTTTGTGGCCCCCAGCAAATGGCAGTGAAGGAAACCTTAGCCTGAGACTTCCACTCCGCCCTAAGCTGTGAGCCTCTTGAAGGGGCTGCCAGGAGGCCAGGGCGCAGGACTGCGCGGCCGGGGTGGGTCATGTGTGCCGTGGAGGCAGGAGAGGGGACGTCTCTGCCCCCACCATGTGCCGGCCATGGGACCTCATTCCAACGTGAGAACCTGTGCTTCCCAAGCCAGCTGTGACGGGGCTCACACATGCCCCTGAGCTGTGCCCACCTTGGCCCACGCCTGACCTGGAAGGGGACAGGACATGTGAAGCAGGGATGAAGGTTGTGGGATGGCGTCCTTGGGAACCCCTGCCTCATCTGCCGTGTTGCCTCCGGGCCATCGACCATTTTCCCACCGCCCAGCGTCCCCAGGCCACCACGGTGCTCTCAGACAAGGCCACCCAGGGTGTGGTGGCCCAGCAACCTCAAGAATTAGAGAGATGTTCAGGGTCCCTGCCACCCGAAAGAAAGCTCCCCTCTGTGCCCTCACCCCAAACCTGTCCCTGATGGGGGTGCTGCTGAGCGTCTCCAGGATTCTCCCAGTGACCCAAGTCCCACACGACAGAGGTGGAGGAGGAAGCCTCTCCGCCCGGAGCGACGCTTGCTCCTAGCGCACCTCTACCCGCTGTAGCCTAAGTGGGGAGTCCGTGTGGACTCGGGGCTCCAGGTGAAGTAAGCTTCAGGGTCCTGGCTACATGGAGGGAGGGTCAGATCAGAGGCCACAAGCTCTAAGGATGGGGAAGGCACACTTAGAGGCTGAGCAGGGCAGAAGGAATAGACGACCCCAGGACACTCGCTGTCCCCCCGCAGGGGGCTTGTGCTGATGGGACGACCCACACCGAGAATGGAAAACAGCAAGAGGGGACCAAGTCAGGGACGGATGTCAGAGCTGTTGTTTCTGTTTTTCAAATAGAATATCAGAAGAAATGTCTTAACGGGAAGTCACCTCCCGTGGCCTGGTGGATGCTGGAGGGCTCCTTCCAGCCAGGGCAGCAGTGGCGGGGACGGTCAGCCTCATGGCAGGCGTCAAGGCCCACAGGAGTGGTGGTCCCCCTTACAGTGCGGCCGGCCCCACGCCGGAGGGCATCCGTTAGGGAAGACGCTGACGTGAACTGACAGACGTGGCTGTGTGGACGGGAGTGCATGTTCCTATGATCCATCCTTGGCTGAATGATGCTAACAGCGTTTCTGCTCCTTTTCAGGGTATCACTGGTCCTTCTGGCCCGATTGGCCCCCCGGGCCCTCCCGGCTTGCCGGTGTGTATCTGGGGGGGGTCTGGTTCCTGGTGGTTCCTGGGAGAGCCAGAAGGTGGGGTGGGTGGGCCTGGGCTTCGGGCCTCAGTGTGTGGCGGGAGAATGACAGGAAAGTCACACGAGACAGCTGGGATGGAGGGCCGCAGCCCGGGCGGAGATTGCCACCCTGAATTGATTTGCTCATTAACTCATCGGGGTTCTGAGCGACAGAAGCAAGGAAGTGGGGTCCCTGGGCCCTGGTTTCAGGTGCGGGGAGGCAGGGCAGGGGAACCTCTCTCTGGGCATCTCACGAAAGGTGGACAGTCCACTATAAGAAGTCTGGGAAGGTAGGAGAACAGGGGGTACTCTCCAGCCCTCCCGTCAGCATGAGCAGGGCTGGCCTGGCCAGACATGAGGAGGTGGGGTCCCATCCTCTAGGCACCCAGCCTGGGGCCTCCCCCATGTTGCTGGGAGACTCAATACTCCAAAGACACCCCCAGGGCCTTGAGTCTCTCTACTTGCCCCAACCCAGTCAACCTCCATGCCCCGCCTGGGCTGGGGTCCGTGTGGCCAGGCCCCGCGATTCGATGCTGGCCCCTGCTGCGAGCTGCTGGGAGAGGGCTGGAGGGGTCTCTGTGTTGGGGCCTCTGAGGCCACACACCCTCTTTGCCCTCAGACTCTGGCTGCCTGAACTGTGATTTCCCAGTGGGGAGGGTGGGGAGGGCGACCTGGGACAGACAGGACCCTCCCTGCCTCCACGTGGGTGAGCACCAGCCACACCTAGCCCCCCAACCTCCCCGGTCAAGCAAGTGCAAGCGTGGACGCCTGGAGGGGGACACGGGCGTGAGGAGGGGTGAAGACCAAGCTAGGCCTGAGCGGGCCTGGGGGTCCAGGGCGGGGGCCCAGAGGTGAAGGGGCCGGCTGCTTGCTGATGCTCTGCCCCCACTCTCCACAGGGTCCTCCTGGTCCAAAAGGTGCTAAGGGCTCCTCGGTAAGTGGTGTGCACCCCTGAATCGGCCCACGCCGCCTCGGGGGAGGGGTGTGTCCCCTTGGATGAAAACCACCCCACTGCCCTCCCTTCTCTGACTCGTGGCCATACGGTCCCTCACGCTCCTCCTGTCCTGCTGAACTGTCCCGAGCACGTCTCCAGCATGAGTTGTCTCAGACCGAGGCATTTGGGCTGCTGCTCCCTGCCTCCCAGGAAGGACTCTGTCCCCCTAAGTTCCTGTCTTGGGGCGTCTGGTTCTTATATAGGACTGGAGAGGAGGGGCCCCACATCCTGCCCGGCACGTTAGACCTTGTCTCTCTGCCTTCTCCAGACAGGTCTCCACGGATCATTCTAGAGCACAGGGTGGATTTAGGTCACGTCAGGCCTCACTGATCAGACTTGGTTCTTTTCTTTCTTCCCAGGGTCCAACTGGTCCGAAGGGTGAGGCAGGCCACCCAGGACCCCCTGGCCCACCGGTGAGTAGCCTTTGAAGCCTTGGGAGTGGGAGTGGGGGTTCTCCTGTCGCCAAGGGAATCATGGGGAGCGTCTGTCTGTGCGGGGGTTCACGTCCCAAAACTGAAACCTGTGTGGCATGTGGCAGGCGGGCCTGTCCCTGGGATGGAGCCAAGGGACGTAAGTCACCCCAGGCCACCTCTCCCTGGGACGTCTGTTTGGCCAGAGAAAGAGAAGAGAAAGGGAGAGGGGGAGAGAGAGGACGTGTATGTTTATGTATACATGTGCATGTCTGTGCATGTGTGTATACGTGTGTGTGCGTATGTGCACGTGTGTGCACGTGCATATGCCAGGGTGGGCCACACTAGACAAGGCCCCGAGGTGCAGGCTGGAGCCCCGTGATAAGCCAGGGTGTGGTGGGTGCTCTACAGGACGCCCCCCTTTGGCGGTGCAGACTCCTGTCCTCGTCCTCGGCTGGGGCCTCCTGTGCAGCCTCGTCGCATCAGCAGGCATTAATGTGGCCCCACTGTGTGCAGCCCTGGGCTGGGCCACAGAGGCAAGAGGAGATCTGGTCACTTTGAGTCTAGCTGAGGACAGAACCTGCGAGGCTGAGGCTGTGAGCTGCTGCGTGCAGGCTTTGGAGGGGAAGACAGGCGGGTGAGGCCGGGTGCGGGTTTGAGGAGAGAAGTGCTCAGTGCAGGCAAGGCAGGGCAGTGGGGATGGGTGTGGAATGTTCTGGAGGCAGGAAAGAGGGAGGAAAACCATGCTCAGATGGACAAGTGTCTGCACCCCAGGATGCTCCCGGCAGACGGAGCCCTGCAGGCAGGACCCTGGCTGTCCTGGCGCTGCTCCCGCCCCAGGACCCGTCTGGTGCCCTCCCACCCACTGCTGCCCCTGCCGCACCCAGGGCCCCCCGGGCGAGGTCATCCAGCCACTGCCGATCCAGGCGTCCAGGACCCGGCGCAACATCGACGCCAGCCAGATGCTGGATGATGGGGAGGGCGAGAACTACATGGACTACGCTGACGGCATGGAGGAGATCTTCGGCTCCCTCAACTCCCTGAAGCTGGAGATCGAGCAGATGAAGCGGCCCCTGGGCACGCAGCAGAACCCCGCCCGCACCTGCAAGGACCTGCAGCTCTGCCACCCAGACTTCCCGGACGGTAGGTGGCCGTGTGCCCCGGACCTGGGGGCACACGGAGGGGCAGGGGCAGGGCAGCTAGGCGTGGCGGGAGACCTGGGCAGCTTCGTGCCTTGCTCAGCCTTCTCGTCCGTACAGTGGGGGTACAGGGCCAACTCCCCCTTGAACCTGACCGCTGCATCGCAGTAGATGAGGTGGTCCTGGGAGGCCGGGGCAAGAGGTCAAGGCTCTGAGGTCGCACAGAGCCGGGTGCCAGTCTCATCTGAGCCATGGTCCAGCATGTGACCTGCTGCCCCTGAGCCTCATGTTCCTAGTCTATGAAATGGGAAGAAAAACGTCTACCTACCAGGGGACGGAGTGAAATGGGTAGTGCGCCAGATGCTTAGCGTAGCAAGCTCCTGCTGTCGGTATTAACGTTGGTATTAGCTGTGTCCTTGGAGGGCACCCTTTAAACCCCAGCGTATCCTACAAACCCACATGGCTCCCGTTCTCTGCGCTGTTAAACCAAGCCCTGCTACCTGCTGAAAACTAGAATCGCCGTAGCTTGCTGCTCCCGCTCTGGGAAGTATGAAGCTTTCGCCTACAAGACTTGAGGGCCCTCCGTGGTTCGGGCGACTCTGACTCCGGGTGCATGAATTTCCGAGCTCATCCCGAGCGTCTCTGCATTTCCGTCCAACCCTCGAGCGGGCTGGGCCCTCCCTCCCCTGCTCACCAGAGCGCGCGCCCTGCGTGCCTCACGCTCCAGCTGCATTCGTGGTGACGAGTCTGTCCCCGTCCCTTTATGGGCCCAGCAGGAAAGCAGAATGCCCTCAGATAAACCCCAGAGAGGCCGTGCTGGCGGCACCTGGCCCTGGCCATGTGTTTTAACTGCTGAACTGAAATGTCGCAGCTGCTTCTGGAACCATCCGGGCAGCGGCTCTCATGGATCTGCCTCCCTCCCTGTCTCCGCCCTCCAGGTGAATACTGGGTGGATCCTAACCAAGGCTGCTCCCGGGACTCCTTCAAGGTGTACTGCAACTTCACGGCGGGCGGGGCCACCTGCGTCTTCCCCGACAAGAAGTCCGAGGGGGTGAGTACCCGCCGGCCCCCTTGCCCTCCTCTCCCTGCGGGCCCGGCCCAGGGCTCAGACGCTTCGCATCTGTGTAGCTTTAAGAGTGAACACCAGAAATTGGCCAGTTTCAAAATCAAGGTTTTCCTCCGGAAGAAGACCATCCTTTGCTTGGTTTAAGAAGCCGTCTTGAGTGCCGGGATGAGTGCAGCCTCGGGATACAGAGGGTTGAGGGTGGCTGGCTCCTGGGTGTGGTTTCCACCTGCCACCCTGGTGCTGGGATTTCAACCACGATTGGGTCAGATCTTCCTCAAATGACTGTAGCTCTGCCCTCAGACCAGCTGGAAACCCAGGGAAGGATTTTTTGGGGCAAAAGTGACCTAAATGCATCCTTTAGAAGCTGGTGTTCGCCTCAGTTCTTAGCATCAGCTTGCTTCCATGGCGTTTGCTCTGCCTCTCCGGAGCGTGGTGCAGCACTTGAAGGTCTGTTTGGTAAAGAGCAAGTGGTTAGGGAGGTTCTGATTCCTTGAGATTTTGTGGAATGTCGATTTAACAGTCACCTCTGTGGCGGGAGTTTGTGTGTGGGGACGGGTGTGGACTGGCGTGTGGATGGTGTGTGTGTTTGGATGGTGTGAGTGTGTGTGTGCAGACAGGCATGTGGATGGTGTGTGTGAGTGTGTGTGTGTGCAGACAGGTGTGTGCGAGTGTGTGTGTGTGTGTGTGTGTGGATGGCACGTGGGTATGCGTGGACAGCGTATGTGGTGGGCGGGTGCTGCTTTCTCTCAAGCGAGCGTCCGAGGCCGGGCCCACCTGGGGCCCAGGTCAGGTGAGGAGGCCAAGGTCTCTAACTGGGAAGATGACAGAGACTCCAGCCGCAGTGCCCCCTGCATCTGCCTGGACAGACCCTCCTCCACAATGTCCCTCTCAGACGGCCACCTCTCCCCTGGCCCAGACTGAGGGCAGCAGTTGCTGGAGGCGGTGGCCACGTTTGCTGTGCAGGCTCGGGCGCGGGAAGCGGGAGTCGGGCAGCCTGCGGTCCCCAGCTTCCTAGCGGCCTCAGTGCCCAGCAGCGGTTTCCTCTGGAGGGAAAGCGGCTACATTCTCCCAGGCACGGTCCCCGATCCCTACATCTCGCTGTAACCGTGGGGAGTGCCAGCACCCCCATGGGCCCGAAGGCCTGGCTTTCAGAAACAGGGGCTCTACGCTGACAGGGACAACTTGGGGATCCCACTCTATATGCGTGCTCTCCTAGCCTGGAATTTGAAATCCTTGGTAACCTGCATGCCGAGCAATTCAAAAAAAGAAAATTCAAACCACAGGCCCCTTCTGTCTGGCAGAGGCCCAGGAGGACATTCAGGTGGAAAAGATACTGTTTCTCATCCTTTTTGTCACTGTCTGTCCTCTGCAAATGGCCTCACTGCTGGAGAATGCAAGGACATCCCAGAAGCCCTTGCTGGCAGTATCGCCGGATGGACAGCAGGCTTGGGGCGCTGAGTGACGCCCACTCCTCCTCGCTCTTCCTGTGCACGTGTGCTGACCAGCCAGGCGTCCACGGGCTGGAGCCTTGGGCTCAGGCCACACCTACTCAGCCTCGTGCTAGTAGAGACCCTCTGCCCTGTTGCCTAGGCCCTGGACCCCTCCCCATCGGGCAGCAGGAGGGCCGGGGTTTTAAGGCGGGAGGCTGGGGTGAGGTGAGCACCTGTCTGCACGTCTGGTCCTGTTCCCAGAAGAGGCCGCCCTCACGGTAGCTGAGCACAGCACCAACAGCGGCAGATTCGGAAAGCAAAAGGAGAGGGCCGGAGAGTCCTGAGGGGCAGGAGCCAGGCTGGACACCCTGTTCCTCCAGCGGGGCCCCTTTTGTGGTTCTCCTGCACAAGGCCGGCTCAGAGGAGAGCCGGGGGACTGGGGACAAAGATTCAGTGCTTTCTCGTTGGGAAGGACTGGGCCCTGGGGCCCAAGCAGAGGACTCGCGGGATGGCTGGGGGCAGGCCAGCCCTGTGGGCACTTGCATTCTGCTCCAGGTCTCTGCCCGCGGCAAGTAAATCCACGGGCAGCCTCGGCTCCAAGTCTCTGCTTCTAGAGCCAGCGCAGGCCTCCTTCTAGAGGAGGGAATCATTCATTCATTCATTCATTCATTCAACAGCGTTACCAAGGCCCCACTGTGTGCTAGGCCTGCCCTCGGGAATGGCGGCCTTGGCCCCTGCAGAGAGCCAGCTCTAAGTGGGAGCCTTCTCCCCTCGCATTAGGGGACAGACGCTGTCCCTCCCGATGGCGCGTCTGCTTCGCGCTACGTCCTCAGGGAAGCCCTGGAGGAGTCTGCTCTCTGGGCCACAGGACAGGTGGTGCTGGTGGGGGACCCCCCCCCAGCCGCTCGTCCCAGAGAGAACCCCCACCACACACATAGACACACGCACCACAGACACACACACGCACACCACACATGTAGACACACACACCATATACACCACAAATACACACCACACAGATATACACACGCAGACACACACATAGACACACACACCTGTACACCACACATACTGCACGTACACTCACACCACACAGATACACAAACACACATACACACACATGTGCACACTTCACCCCCCGCTGGTCCAGCTGTGTCACAGAACCCTGGTGGCCCTGGCAGGGACTTCTGCCCACCCCGTCCCCAGGCGGAGGCCATGGAGACGGAGCCTCGGCCCTCAGATCAGGGGACCAGATGTGAGGATGCAGGTGCGTCCTTTCCTTAGCCCATCGGTATATGTTGGCTCTTACTATCATCTTCTTCATCACACAGATGAGTTGAGGATTCATTCATTCGTTCATCCATTCATGCACTCAACAAGCATTTTTCAGCAGTTGCTAGGTGCCAGGCACTGTGCTCAAAGCTGGATATACCAAAACTGATAAAATGCAGACTCGACTCTGCGTGTGAAGGGCGTGCTAGCACCTCGTCGTGGCCGTCTGTCTGTTCTGGAGAGAGATCCTCAGCTCTCGGGGGGAGACGGAGGCACCTAAAGGCATCCGTTCCCAGTCAGCCGCCCCGGTCCTCCGGAGCGAGGGCAGCACAGAGGCCCTCGCACGCGGGGAGAAGGCGTGTGTGCAGGACGTGGGGCGTGTCCCGTGGAGGCAGGAGAGTAACCCTGTCCTTCTCTGTTTCTCTCCCTCTCCGCCTCCCCCCCTTGATGTTTAGGCCAGAATCACTTCTTGGCCCAAAGAAAACCCGGGTTCCTGGTTCAGTGAATTCAAGCGTGGTAAACTGGTAAGGCAGCCTCTGGCTTCTCTGCGGTTGTCGTTGAAACCCGCCCGTTTCATATCTTCCAGAGTAAAATGGCCCGCTGGCCCAAAGAGCAGCCTTCTACCTGGTATAGTCAGTACAAGCGAGGGTCCCTGGTAAGTGGCCGCTGGGTGCTGCCTGCTTGCGGCTCGGCCTGGCTCCTGGCTCTGCATGGGACTAATCGCCACCGTGCGCCCGACCTGTTCTCGCCCCTTGGCCAAACTGCTCCTCGGCACGTGACAGCCAGACCAGCATTGGGCCTACTCCTGCCACCCCCGATGAGGCATCGTTTCCGCCTGGGAGCAGGTGGATGGTTTTCTGTTCAGGTCTAGGACAGGAGGCTGGTGCTCAGGGCGCCCAGACCACAGCTGGTGCTGCCGGGAATTGAGACCCAAGGCACCAGGAGCCAGAGGGTTTATTTTACTAAGTTCTAGCGGGCAGGTCAGATGAAGTGGGTCCTGGACCCCTAAACCGTTCAGACTGCTTTCCAGGACCCAATGCACTGTGCCCCTCCCCATGCCGTGCTAGGGGCCGAGGGCCCGTTCTGAGTGCCCGCCAAGCCGTGGGCTTCTCAGTTGTATCCCACACGGCTCCGTGAGTCCCCGTCATAGCTTCCGGGGAGCCGCTCTGAAATAACCCGTCCCAGAAGTGAAAACACGTCAGCTTCCCTGGAAAGAACCGAACGTGCTTTTCCAGCTGGCATGGAGCCGAGAGCTGGTTTGGACTCACTTGCTTGAGGCCAGTGGCCGCCTCCGCACGGCAGAGCGTTTTTCCCCAAACATCTCAGGAGTTTGAGCGAGGCCCTTTTCTGGAACAAAGTGCAAAGTTTTGTGCTCTCTTCCTAACAAGTTCAAGGACCAGGTTCCAGAATGTGGATATGTTGCTGGTGCCTTTAGGGCCCCACTTTTCTTCCTCGGATCTAGTTATCTCACCCAAGCCGCCTTTGAAGGAGGTCCTTCTCACTCAGAAGCCAGCTCTTGGATTCCATGACTTTCGACCCCACCACCCGCCATTGGTCCCTGCCCCCCAGCCTCCCGAGTGGGCACAGAGGCCACTTTTCCTCCCAGGGACTTACACAGTGGTGGCTGCCAGCCTGCCTTTGCCCTGTCGCACCTCTGAAGACCCCTCGTTCCTAATCCTTGAGGCACTTCGTGGCTAATTATTAATATCTCACGCCGTCGGTGTTGTTGATTTCCGAGTCACTCCGGCTCTCTGCAGACTCTGCAGGTTCACTCACCTTGCTGCGTTTGTGGAGACTTCCTTTCGTGTTTCTGCGTGGGCCTCAGGCCCTCGCCGCCTTCCTCTCCTGCCGTGTCTCCTCTCCTTCGCCTCTTTCGTGCTCTCCTCAAAGAAGAGCGACTGGCACACAGAAGGACCTGAGGTGGACGCCCCCTCGGGGGGAGGACCCAGTGACCGGGGCGGCTTGAGCTGGGTGACAGGGGCGGGGGTGGGGGGCGCAGGGGTCAGGCGGGAAGGAGCCAGGGAGGGGTGCCGCTGCCCAGAGCCAGGCGAGGCGGTGGGGTCCTTTCTGCAGCCGCGGTGGGTGCTGCCCGTGCGGTGCCCTCCTTCTCCGGCCAGGCCCTCACACCCCCACTCACCTTCCTCTGAGGGGTCAGTTACGGAGCACCCCGGTTCAGCCACCAGCCCAGAGAGCCCACCTCCTGCTTCTTTCCTATTTTGAAGAGAGTCGATCAGGATGGAGGTGAAGGGGGCGGTCAGGGGGCGGTATCAGCTCCTCTGGTGGCTTTTCCCACTGCATTATTTCTAGCACTCCGTGAATACCGTAAGTGAACAGGACGCAGGTGCAGGTCCCTCCTTGAAGCAGGCCCTTTATCTGGGCGGGGCTGCCCTGGATCGACCACGTTACGATAATACTGCACGCACCTTTCCCACGGAGGGCAGGGTCTCAGGGCGGGACTCTGGGACTCCAGCGTGGGGCTCGGGGCTCAGCCGTGCCTGGGCCCTCCTGCCGCCTGCTCAGCACTGGGGGCTTCAGGTCCTTCTGTGTCCAGCGCCTGCCCCCGGCCTATCCCTGTGCATGCTCTCTCCTCGAGTCAGTCATGCTTCCTCCCAGAAGGAGCGCCTGATGGTCCAGACTGCCGGTTGGTATTCCGTCTTCCTCCTCAAGGTCCAGCTGCACGGTTGTGGTCGCTGCGTGGGGAGTTGGAGTTGGCCGGGACCTTTGTGCTCTCCCTGCCCTGGTGGGAAGGGGCAGGACCCGGGCCTGGCCCCACCACCTTCAGCTCTCTCTAATTACAAGTGCAGAACTAAGTGGGCGATGTCAGCGTAACTCACCTTCGTGTGTTCAGACGGCCCTTTGGGGTGGAGCAGCCGCTGTGCAGGGTGGGGTCTCGGACCCTGACATTGTCTGCTCCATCATCCGACACGGAGACACGCCAGGCCACCCTTGCTCAGCCGGGCGTCTGTTTGTGAGGAGAGCTGGCCTTCCCTGCAGAGAGGGATTTCGGGGGGGGGAGGAGAGCTGTGTCTCGTCTCGGGGGTTAAGAAGCGTCCATGTGCCTGGCGGTGTCCAGCTGTCCAGAAAGCTGGAGTTTGCAAAAGAGACACAGAAACCGAGGCTCGTCTTTCGGGACGCCCCACACCAGCCCTGCGCCCAGCTGAGCCGAATAGCCCAGTTTTGGGATGTCCAGCTGGCGATGTGGAAAAGTCACTAAAGACCCGGCACCATCTTTCCCAGATGCCTTGCCTGGGTTTGCGGCCAGAGAGGGGCCTTTCAGTGAGGCCATGTCACCAGAATGCCCCGCATGGCCTGGGCTGAGCCCCCCAGGCCACAGGAAGGCCTGCTTAGCTTTCCCCGGGATTCCATGCCCGGGACGGGGCAGGAATGACCCTTCTCGAGTGCCATCCCCTGGTCACCCCAGCCCTTTGGCTCTTGGCCATATGGCCCGTGACCCTTCCTCAGGCCAGCCTTCCTGCCTGCCAAGCACCCCATGCCTCGCTCCCAGCTGGCCCGAGCTCCCGCCCCGAGCCCTTCTGCCCTCTGTCTCCCATTCTCGTGGGCTCCCTGGCCAGGGCCTTGTACATCACGGGCGCTCAGCAGATGGTTTTCATTTATTAACATAATCTAATGAGCACCTTCCTTTTGCCAGCCTCTGGGCACAATGACAGGGACATACAGGCCAGGCCCCTGCCCTCAGAGTGCTCACGGTCCAGGGAGGCCTGCCCACCAGGCGCCTATGACACAAGGGTCCAGTGCTGGCCTGGAGGGCCTCACAGCCTGGTAGGGAAAACGGACACTGAGCCAGGCCAAGGAGGACGAGGGCACCCAACCCAGGCAGGCTTCCTGAAGGAGGAGGCACATGAGCTGAGCCATGGAGGATGAGTAGGCGCCAGCCAGGCAAAGAGGAGTGGGAGGGTTATTTAGGTCCCTGAAAGAAATGAGACATGGTTTACTCTGTCCCAGAGACCCCCCCAGGAGAGCCAGTGCTTGCCGGCCTCGGGGGACTGGGCATGTGGCATGTTTCCAGGCAGGGCCCTTGGCGTGGCTCATGCTCCAGAGGAGACAGCACATGGATAAAGCTTGTGAAGGCTGGGCCCTGAGGCCGGGGTCTTTGTGGCCACGTTGTGTCCCTTCACTGCTGAGCACCCCCCCGTCCCCCTGCAGCTCTCCTACGTAGACGCGGAGGGCAACCCCGTGGGCGTGGTCCAGATGACCTTCCTGCGGCTGCTGAGCGCCTCCGCGCACCAGAACATCACCTACAACTGCTACCAGTCAGTGGCCTGGCAGGACGCCACCACGGGCAGCTACGACAAGGCCATGCGCTTCCTGGGCTCCAACGATGAGGAGATGTCCTACGACAACAGCCCCTATATCCGCGCCCTGGTGGACGGCTGCGCGGTGAGTGCCACACGTGCCCGCTCGCCCCCCGTGGGCTTCATTCATTCAGTTGGCATGAGTTCACAGGGCACCTGCCATGTGCCAGGCCCAAGCCGCGTGTCAGGGTGCAGGGAGGGCCCGGATGAGGGGGCCCCAGGCTGGCCACTCGCAGAGCGTGGCCGACTCGGGCAGCCCCACGCCTGCCGGAGACGTGGAATCCCACGCGTGGCCCGAGCTCCGGGGGCGTTCCCGCCGGGCTGTGGGTGAGGAAGGGAAACCTGAGACCTGGCAGGAGAGGCAGGAGCCTGGTCCGTGAGCCCACCCCTGTGTGCCGTGCGGCGGAGCAGGAAAGCCCTCTTGTCGGTCCAATTTGGACTTTGAGGCTCCCTCTGCTTAGACAAGCCTTTTCTAGGAGTGGCTGGGAACCAGCCTGGATTTGCTCCTAGAGCGAGGCTGTCCTGGGAAGTGCTCTGCAGACCCAGGGTGACACAGCTGCTGCAGATACCACTCCTGTGACAGCCCCGGCCCACGCTGGGTCATCTCCCTGGACCCCTTGCTGCCCCCTGAGAGGGGCAGTTCTGCTCACAGGCAGGGATCCAGGTCCGAGAGGCTTGCTCAGGCCGCATGGCCAGCCAAGGCTAGAGCTGTGTGTGCCCTTCTGCCCCTTGGCCCCCTGTATGCTTGCTTTCCTCTGTACCCCATGTGTGGCCCCCCAGAGCGGTGCCTGGGCCCCTAGCCGAGGGTCGGCCCCTCGAGATTGCACCCCCACAGGGGCTACCGTCTGCCCTGGTCAGGCCACAGGTCTGAGCTGTGTGCTGGCGTCCGGGAGATGTTTAGGGTGCAGCGTGCACAGGGCGCCCAGTCTTGTTGAAGTCCTCAGGCATGTCTCTCGTGTCCCAGCTTCTTCCCCCTTGGAAGCTGGAGGTGGGGGGGTCACCAAGAAGCCCTGCCCTGTGGGTCTTACTGTCGTATCCCGACATCTGACCTCCATTCTCTTCACCACCCGTTCTCCAGAGACCCTGCCCGTGGTCCTCGCCCAGGCCAGCTCCACGGGGCTCCACGGGGCCAGGGCGAGTGGGGGCTCCAGCCCTTGCCCCGTGTCCAGGGCCGGCCCTGCGCGGTGCCTCCCTCCAGGCCGGCAGCGCGGATGCCCTTCTCTGGGAGGCGCCGCGCCGGTCTTCTCGGGTCAGGAAGCTTCTCCATATCCCCGGGCCCCAGCTCCAGACGGGGCCCCTCCCGTGGATTTCTGGGTGGAGTAAACCGTCTGCGATCCCTTCCACCAGTTCTCTCCCACCCTCCTTTGGAACAGAGCGGCTGGGGCATTTGTCAGAGCTGGTCGCAGTGTGTCCCAGCCCAGGGAGAGGCGACCCCGAGCACTGAGCAGCCTCTACGTGCATGGAGAAGCCAGCACTGCTGCCTCTGTGTTGTCGTCCCTGCTGCGGGCTGTAGGCTCTCCCTGTCACCGTTCCCTTCCCATCCCGTCAAGGCATGGGTGGGATTTGAGGGTTTTCCCTAATGTCTGCTGAGGAGGTCTGGCCTATTTGGGCCAGGCCAGAGTGTCCTGCGATGGTCCTGCAGAGCAGGCTCGGTCAGGCAGGACAGCGAGATGGCAGTGCTAACCCACGGGGCGGGGCTGCCAGGGAGCCGCTGAGAGCAGGACTCGGGTGGACCCAGGCTCGAATCTTGCCTCCTCTCCTGACTGGCGCCCCGGAGCCGGGCTGCACCCTTTAGCCCTGGGAAGCTCCGTGCCTTTTTACCACAAAAGTATCTAGTTATAACCCCCCAAGGGCCACTTTGGGGATTAAGGGTGAGTGTGTCCAGCGCACGGTGAGGCCAGGGCCCCCAGCGGAGCAGCCTTCCCAGGAGCACTCTACTGCCCTCCTGTGTCCGTGTCCCTGGATCCGTGTGGGTCGGTGCTGCAGATCTGACCGGAATCTGCAGAAGTGGTCCCCAGTTAAGGTCAGAGGGATCCAGTGCCCCAGGAAAGGGACCCAGACACATCAGGGGAGTCCTAGCCATCTGTTCTTGTTCCTGACACGCCCCCCAAGCTTCTTCCAGAAGGTCCTGGGGCAGCAATAAAATTATCCTCCCATCTCTACCTCCTACAGATGAAGATGATAATAGCACCCACGCGATGGGGTGGTTCCAGGAGCACATGCAGTCAGGCGTAAAAAGAGCTGAGAATTGTGTTCAGCCCACCGTGAGCCCTAGACGAGCTTGCAGTTCCTGTGACTCTTTTTAGACAGCACGGGCCCACTAGCATAAGGCAGTGAAGGTGGAGATGCGAAGAGAGACGAGGAATCCCACAAAGGAGAGGCAGGACCTGGGGGACAGGGCCTTGAGTTTGGCCTGGAGCTTCCTGGCTTCCATGGCAGAAGGGGAAACACTCTGGTTGGCCCAGTGCATGTGTGTCGTCTGGTAAAGAGAGCAGACTGTGTTTTCAGAAGAGGGGAACATTCCCTGGAAGGGAATGCTGGAAAAATGTATCTTATGAAGGACCCTCAGAGGTCAAAGGGCAGGCCGTCCCTGGCCCCCTAATCCAGCTGAGACAGGCGCCCCCCCTCTCAAGACCTTCCTGGGAAGATCTAGGTGCTTCCATCCGCTTTCTCTTGGAGCTCCCCCTCCTACTCGTTCCAGCAGCAAAGCTGGGAGCTCCCAGAAGTTCCCAGCAATGCCATCCAGCTCAGAACCCGACTTCCTGGCTCTGCCTGAATCCGGGTACAAGGTCAAGCTCAGATCTTTCTTAATTCCACGATCAGACAGGCTGTTCCTCCGGCCCAGTGTCTTCTGGGGTTGAGGCTGTGAGGGGCAGCACAGCCATTGGTGGGGCAGGTCTCTCGGGCATTTCAGGACATCATCAGCCCCCACGCACTCCCCACTTCCGGGTCAGAGCTGCTGATCTGGATCTTCACTTTATTTTGTGGATGCCAAATCTGAGGCCTAGAGAGGCCCAGTGACTTGCCCAAGGCCCTCCAGGTATGGCAAAGCTGAATCTCCTAATTCCCACCCCAGGTCCCTTCCTGGGCCTTGAATGCCTCCATTGACAGGGAGCTCACTACCTACTGAGACAGCCTAGGTCATGGTTGCAAAGTCTCAGTGGTAGGAAACTCTTCTGAGAATTGAGCTAAGATCTGTCGCCTGTGGTTCCTGGTTCTGCTTCCTTAAGTCACTCGGAGGAAACCTGGTTCTAGACCAGAGTTGCTCAAGCCTTTGGGGCCAGATGATTCTTCAGTGTGTGGGGGGGGTTTGGGGGGGCCGTCCTGTGTATTGTAAGATGTTGAGCAGCATCTCTGGCCTCGACCCACTAGATGCCAGTAGCATCCCCCACCCAGTTGTGACAACCAAAGACACCTCCAGACAATGCCCCGTGCCCCCTGGAGGACAAAATCGCCCGCAGTGGAGGCCTGCCGTCCTACAGAAAGGACAGCGATCTGAGGGAGCCCCAACAGCCTCCCCTGCTGAGGGGCTGGCAGGGCCTGCCTCCTCCGTCTCCCCGGCAGATCCAGAGAAGCCAGCCTGCTGGCCGGGAGGAGCCTCTGGCCAGGAGCGCCGAAGATGAGCTGCAAATGCAGTGGCAATCCAAACCGTGATCTTCTCCTTTAGAAAAATCACCAATGCACGTTTAGTTAGCCGCCCGCACGCTGTAAGGAGAAGAGTGCCCCGTCCCCACCCAGCCGTTTCTGAGCTCCGCGACGGTCCTCTGGGCAGCTCCAGATGCAGTGACAAGACAGCATCATGGGAATATCCAGACGGATGCTGGGCCAGGGAAGGAGAGGCAGCTCCCTCCCCAGACAGTTTTCCTTCTGGAAAGAAAAGATGTTTTCTTTGAGAAAGTGGAGAGAGAATGACTCCAAACGGAATAACCCTGCTGACGGAGGAAACTGGCTGTGCATGCAGGCTGGGGAGGGCGGGCGGAACGTGGAGGTGGTCGTAGGGGCTCCTGGGGAGCAGCGTGCGGTGAGGCCGGCCTGGAGGGGCCAGTGCTCTGCTCACCCCAAACCCCCAAATAGCTTAGCCACGATTTGAAAAGTCACAGCCCTGCTGTGTAATTATGCAGGAGGCCCTGACACCCCCCCCCCGAAAACGCATGGCCTGCCTCACCCTGGGGAGGCCTGCTTGATTCATATTGTCAGAAGGGCCACAGAAATCGGGATTCCGACGGGGGCATCGCGTGGCCGTGTAGCCTGATGGCCGGGGCCGCTGAGTGGGGCCCGGCCCTGTGGAGAGGCACAAATCACCGCGCAGGAGGCCCGAGGAGCCACGCTACATAAATCGCGTTGCTTGTGCAGCTTCATGCACCCCCGGGGGCCATTGCTAGCCCGTAATGGTTATTTATGCCTCAGGAATAACAGGGTAACGGAGCAGTTGCATGCACGGCGGCCTGCTTACATGCGCTCCCCTCTAAGCGCCCTGATAATTGGAGCGGTGGGGCCCCATAAATCCAGGATAAATCACCCTGCCAGCTCAGCAAACGCTGCCGTCCCCTGGGTGAGGAAGAGAGGCGTACGCTGGCCCCTGGAAGGCCCTCCCCGTGGAGAGGAGAGGTCAGCTGGTCAGCTCGCTGGCCTGGGAAGGCTCAGGCCGCCTGTAGGTGAGGTCACACAGCCCCCCGTGACAGCGCCACCTTCCAGCGGCCCAGCGAAGGTCAGGTTGGCGTCACATTTGAGTCCCTCCTGTGCAGTGGTCAGACCCGGTGAGGGGGCAGAGGCCCAGAGAGGCAGAGCTTAGGCAGGGAGAGGTGGTCTCTGGCTCCGCCTTGCTGGCCTGGCCGGGGGAGGGGGGAGGGGTCAGCTGCCTCCCAGGGCTTCACGCCCAAAGGACGTGGGTGGCCACCATCTTTGGGGACTCTGAGTCCAGTCGCTGCTTCCCACCAATCCTTCCCAGCAGCTACGAGGGTGCAAGTGGTCCCTACCCTCCTCCCTGGAAGTGGAGAGCTGTGGCCACCCCTTCTGGCCGACATACAGGATGTAGCCATACCGGCTGTGTTCGGCCAGGCCTCGGCCACATTGTTTGACACCATCAGCATCTGTGCCCTCGAGTTCCTGGCCGCCCTATGACAGTGTCTCTCAAAGGATGGCTGCGGCTATGAGGTGCCTTAAACAAATGCAGATTCCCAGGCCCACCCTGGGCCTCCTGCATCTCCATCCCTGGGACGGGGCCGGAGCCGGCTCATGCTAACCAGCTCCCTAGGGGACTCAAATTTGCTCTGAAGTGCCGATCCCGGCTTTAAAATAAATCCAGCCTGATCCAGCTGCAGGCGGGAGGAAGGTGTTATTAAGGCAGGGATGTGGGGAGGATGGAAGTCTGTGGGATATGGGAAAACCAGAAACTCACACAGTGGATACGTAACACAGCTCGGCCCTCAGGTGCTCCTCCGTGGCAGGCCCCGCGGAAAGACTGGGGTACCCAGTTTCTGAAGCCGGGGTGCCCGTCTTCCAGCTGAGAAGGCTGAGCCGCAGAGAGTGTATCAGTTATCTATTGCTTGTGACAAATCACCCCCCAAATTTAGCATCTTAAATCAACAAATACTTGTTGTCTCGCTCGGTTTCTGGGCGTGGCTGTGATCCGGGGTTCTGGCCTGGGGTCTGTCCCCGTCAGCTTGGGCTGCTATGACGAACGGGTGGCTTATCGACAACAGACATTTATTTCTGACAGTTCTGAAGGCTGGACGTCCGAGATGAGGCTGCCGGCCCGGCGGGTTCTTGGGGGGCCCTCTCCGACTTCTCGCTGTGTCCCCACACGGCGCAGAGAGAGAGCTGGCTTTCCAGCTGCTTCCTATAGGACACTGATGCTGTCCTCGAGGCTCCACCCTCACAACCTAATAGCCTCCTGAAGGCCCCGCCTCCCAAGACCCTCCCATTGGGGGTGAGACCTCATCGTCTGGATTTGGGGACGCAAACGTTTAGTCCCCAACAGGGTGTCATGAGGCAGCCAGGCTGCTGTCATCCGAGGGCCAGCCTGGGGCTGGAAGGTCTGCTTCAGTGACACATTCTTGAGGCTCTTCCTCACCTCCTGGCCTCTCCAGAGGTGACTTCCCCGGAGGAGAGATCCTAGAGAGAGAGGGCTGGGGGGGGCCAAGACGGAAGCTGCATCGTAACTTAATCTCGGATGTGACACAGCACCCTTCTGCTGACTCCTGTTGGTCACGACCCTGGGCGGTGCGGCAGGGGGTCACTCCAGTGTGATACCCGAGGTGGGGTCCTGGGGCCGCTGTGGAGACAGCCACCCAGAGAGTGGAAGTTGCTTCATTGAAACTCAGCTTACCAAATGCTTCTCGCATGCCGGGCACAGTTCTAGGTGCTTCATGGATCATCCAGGTCCCCAAGAGGGATGCTCTGACCCCACTCTGCAGGAGGGGAGGAGGCCCCGAGAGGTGCTGCCCTCCTCCCTCCATCCTCCCGTTACCAGGGATTGGGTGGTGGAGGGAGACCCTCCCGGGGGCCAGATCCAGCTGAGGGTGCAGCTCTGGCCTCTGGTGAAGGGGAGAGAGCCGCTTGTCCAGGACAGGTGGGCAGGTGGGCGTCTATGACCATTCACGATCGCCGACATCAGAGACCCCCGTCTTGGGGGCAGTTGGTGGGAGGGCGGGGCCGATTTAGCCTCACAAGTGTCCTGACCGCTCAGAGCCAAGGTTGGGGGGCTTTCCAGACCAGGGCAGTCTTGCACCTTCACTCCCCATATTCTGGGAGACATGGCCTGGCAGGGGCACAAGGACACCTCTCCTGGGACAGTTCTGTCACCTTTCTGAGACTCACTCCCCTAGTCAGTAAGGTGGGGCTTGCGTCCTGCCCCCAGGGTTGAGCTGAGGGCGAAATGAGACGTTCTTCCCTGTGCTATCCCTGGCCCTCTGTGCCTCAGTTTACCCAGGACTCCTGTGGAGTAGGTGGTGTAGGGTTCCCCCCTCTTCTCGCACTTGTGAACATGGAACCCTCTTACTTCTGAGTGTGATCCCGCCTGCTGATTGCCAAGGGCAGGCCGGCAACAGCGGTGCTATCTTGGAATTCTTAATTTTTGCACAAGGAGCCCCGATTTGGACCTTGCAGTGGAGCCCACGGTCCTGGCGGGGCTTCTTTGGGTAAATCCCTGTGGTGAGATAGGAGGTGTCCCAGCTGGCGGCGGGGAGTGGGCTCCAGTGGGCTGCGGCCGCTCTGTCTCAGCCCCTGTGGGAGGATGAAATGGGACGTCGTGGGGAGGAGCTGCCTGCTCTGGTCTGGCACATCTTCTCCTCCCACCGGCCCAAAGGAACGGGGGCCAACCCGTGGCCTCCGTGGCTCATCACACGCTGGGTGGGGTGTGCTTGGTGATCGGTTATCCCGAGAGCCCCCCCCCGCCCCCGTTCTTACCGATGTCCCCTCTCTCCCCTCCCCAGACAAGAAAAGGGTATCAGAAGACCGTGGTGGAGATCGACACCCCCAAGGTGGAGCAAGTACCCATCGTGGACATAATGTTCAACGACTTCGGAGAAGCGTCACAGAAATTCGGATTTGAAGTGGGGCCGGCTTGCTTCCTGGGCTAGGAGCCGCGAACCCGGCCCCCAAGAGCAACCTCGTGACCTCAGCACGCCGTCTGTGGGTGTCCTGGACAGTGAAGGCCCCTCGTCCCTCCCCCGCCCTCGTCTGCGCCTCGGCACCGCGCCGTGCCAGACCCCCAACCCAGAGAGAGCAAAGGGAACGAGCCGTGTCCCCCACCCCGGAGCCGAATCACATGACCTAGACGTCCCACAGCAGCTCCGCCCCGAATGCCGCCCCGTTCCGTTCCGTCTACACCGCACTCCACAGGGAAGGAACGGGGCCGCACTTCTTGGCCCCGAGCTTGCCCGTCGCGTTCATGGAGTGTTCGAGGGGCCGGGGGTGGGGCTGCAGTACTTGGAGATCACTTTTTTTTTTCAGTTCAACTTGAAGATGTGTGTTTCCCCTGACCTTCAAAAAAATGTTCTGAGGCAAGCCTTGTAAACGTCATCCACCCTGCCAGGGCCTCATTCTCAACATGATCCATTCACAGGCCAAATGTCATTCTGCTTGTGCCTTTCCGATGGATTAAAGGTGCTTTTGTTTTTGTCAGTTTTAAGTAAATATTTGTATTGTATTGTCATAAATGTTCAGTGTCCCTGACTTTCAATCATGCATGTAAACCCAGCCTCAGGCCCACTGGGAGAATGGGCCATGGCGTCCACTCTGGGGTGCAGTCCAGTTCTGCCTCGAAAGGGGGAGCCCCACCCCACCGTGGTGGAGAACATGCAGCAAATTGGAAATTTACCCAGGGCAGCAAGAATTCACGCCGCCACTTAAAAAGCAAGCGCCAGTGCCCCTTTACAGACAACTTTTTGATTAGCTCTGGATATTTTTTTTTTTAATGGGGAGGAAAAAAAGGATTTTGTACTTTGCCTTTTCTACATGCACTTAGATGAAAACGCAGGCTTAAATTAATTTTAATTGCTTCCTTTTTCCATTTGTCTTCCTGCAGCGCCTGATGGGAGAATGTCCAGGGCAGGGACCCCGCATTTTCTGTAGATGATAATTAAATGAAAATTGGTGCTTATTTTTACATTTCTCTTTTGTGGTGCTATCTGTTTTAAGATCTCCTTGAAGGCGACACTGGGGGTACCTGGCCGTGCCTCATTCTCCCACCTTTCTCGATCCAGGTTTTTACCAAGGACGTTAAGATAAATGCACGTCGCCTTCCTTCCCACCGGCCCACTCGCTCTTGCACCCCTAGATTGCGGTGAGGCCGCCTCAAAGCCCATCACCAGTATTAGGTCGCCCTTCTGTGATTTGAAAACACACACACACAAAGTACAAAGACGCTTCCCGCGTTGTCCATGGTGTAACAATGGCAGGTTGTATTCGGTGGCTGAATGTTTGTGGTGCTAATTTCTGTGTTTGTTCCAAGAACTGAACTGAGGCCGCGTGTGCTGGGCTGCCTTGGACGTGGCTTCAGCAGACAGAGAAATGTGCAATGAACTCGGAGTCTCTCGGGGGCTACCAGCAGCGCTTCTTTCCCATGTAAACAATTTGGATTTCCATCTGCAAACATCCTGGGCTCGGGTCTCAGCCACCCTGGAGCTCGGGGCCGGCCTGGCTCCATCTGGGAATTGTTCCTTCTCCTTGAGCGAGGGCAAGGGGCTGCCCTCTGTGGGCGGAGGAACCGAGGGGCCAACAAGGAAAGGCCAACCCTTTACTGTGAAAAGCTGCCCTGGTGCGATGCCCTTTCCTTCCACGACGGGAGAAGCAAGTTGGGTCCCCAGGGCCCTCGGGAGGAGCTGTGACAAGTCACAGTACTGGTGCTGCCCTCCACCCACCCCACCCCGTCGGAACGTGGTTCCAGCTCAGGAAACCACAGCAAAGCAACCCAGGAGCAACACCACCCACAAGGATTTCCCTCATTCCCGTGGAAACTACGTCTTGTTCTTGCCAAAGAAAGTCTGGCTTCGAGATTCTCTCCAACCAGGATGCCAGCGTGTGCCAACGACTTTAACCTTCATCTCTTCAAAAGAAAAGCCATATCCGAGGATGCCCCGGTGCCCTGTGGGTTTTGTCTAGGTCATGTGATTCTGTTTTGATTCTCACCCCTCTGAGTTCTCCTCCTCTTCTGTCTTCTTTCTCCGTTGGTCCCCTCAAAGCTGTTGCAATTTGTACTGAAGTCAAAACGTGTCCCGTTCTCCCCAAACCACTTAGCTACGGTATATTGCAATAAAATTACTTCTTATATTTGCAGAAATTCTTTTGGCGTAATTTTATTTTTTTCCTCCTAATATATATAATTGGACACATGTGGAAAGAAAAGAAAAAGAAAACAGTAAACAGAAAACCTATGGTAAAAAGATTCTAGGACATTAGGCCCTTTAAAAGAGAATGTCGGATGACCTCTTGTACATTTCCCAAAAATCCAATAGACATATTCCTAAGTTTTAACTGTAATGTGCAGGAAAGGGTGTTTTAAAATATTTTAAACCTGTGTAAACAGAGGAATAATTGTAATAGTTTTTCAATAAATCGAGTTTACTGTTTCCACCGTGAACAGATGTGATTGGCTGTCTTCTTAAGTGTGACCAGGGCCTTCCCCTTGTCGACGCAAATAATCCATAATCAATCTATAAATCAAAAATTGGGATGAGTTTATTATGAGCCAAATTTGAGGACGATATAGCCCGGGGCCTTCCTTCCCCAAGGAAGGAAGGGCACGAAAGAAGTGGAGTGAACAGAGCGTTTATGTACCGTCAAAGAGCATGTATCACATAGGATTGCAATGTCCCTTTTACAATAGTCACGAGATTGCCCTGCCAGATTACCCCAGCGGCACAGCGATTGATGGACACAGCAGGTAGCAGGTCTGCTGTCTCCATGGGTGCTACTGGTGGCAGGTCTGTTGTCTCGAGCTGGGTGGTCACAGGATGAACGCAGCAATCAAATCCTAGCCCAGGGAGAAATGCTTATCCTTAAGGAAATGCCAGTGTGGGGGAAGATGCATCCTTATCTTACGGACATTTGTTCTTGTCTTTGGGACATGTTAATTGCTTAAAGCAGATGCACAATGAATGTTCAGAGGCTACAGGCCCCTTTTGGAAAAACAAGGTCAGGCCGAATTAGTTTTACAAACGGCTTCCTCATATGCTCCAATATGTTCTATTGCTTGCCGTTTATTTATCAGCCTGCAGTGAGCCCATGTGTGAACCCAATCACAGGACAGTGGAAGCTCTCAATCCCTGGCAGTGGTCACAGAGACAGGAAGGAAGGCATCGCCTGGGCCGTCCTCCCAGGGAACACTTCCCTGGGAAGCAGTGGCAGCCGGCCTGCCTGCGGACAGAGCTGTTCCCTGGGGTGCGTTAGGACGTGGTCAGGCGCCAGCCGGAGAGGCTTCCTGGAGGAGTTTCCACCACTCTTGGGCGTCCAGATGCTGACGGTGTGTGGGGCTCACTCTCACCCTGGGCAGTTGGCACCCTGGGGAGCCATGTTCTCTCTGCTGTCCAGCCGCATAGGGGGATGGTGCTTCCAGGCCCCTTGTGGGACTGGGTGGGGCGTGGGGCTCGTCCCAGCCAATGACCCTGAGCAGAAGTGACGCGTGCCTCTTCCACTCTGAAGCAGTGGTTCCCTCTTGTGCGTCCCCGCCATGTCCCACAGAGCAGCTGCATCCCCAGCGGGCTCCCAGAGGGAGTCCCCGCCAACCTGCTCTGAACTTGCAGGTGGCGTGAGCGAGAAACGTTTTTGTTGCTTTACGCCACTGATAGCAGGGTTGTTGGTTACTGCAGCACAGCCTAGAGCAGTGGTTGTCAAGGTGTGGTCCCTGCAGCAGCAACGGCGTCATCGTAACGAGATGCAAATTCCTGGGCCCCCCTCTGTGGACCTGCTGAGTCCCACACTGCGGGGGACGCCCGTAATCTGCGTTTTGGCAAGGCCTCCAGGGCATTCCGGAGCAGGCTCAGGGCTGAGATCTGCTGGCCTCGGCGATCCGAGCGAGCTAGCACAGTGAAACTGGAACTAGGAGCTGCTTTGACAACAACCACGACGTGAACGGCGGCAGTGCCGCTGATGTCAGGGGGTGGGAGCTGGAGCCGTCCTCGCTTGTCCCTGTCACCGGGGCAAAGCATTTGGTCAGATTGTCGTCTGCCACCTGTGGGAGCTTGCAGGCAGGTGGTGAGCTGATCACGGGGAGCCCGGGGGAAGAGGTCGGAGCCAGAAGGATGTGACGCAGGCTGGCTGCTCTTGACTGCGCTCGGCAAGGCGTTACGCGGAAGAGAGAAGCTCTGGACGGACCGGCCAGGAATGAAAGGGAACCGAGTCACAGATGCCAGGACTTTCAGGGCCGTAAGGGACAACCAACCGTTTCTCAATATCACATTGAGAAATGTTTTGAGGGACAGATGCCAATCAAACCTCAGCTATCGCGGGTGTGAGCTATCGCGGGTGTGAGCTATCGCGGGTGTGAGCTATCGCGGGTGTGAGCTATCGCGGGTGTGAGCGGCGCGTCCATTGCTTAAAACCTTGGCATGGATCACAGCGGCACCTAATAAATGCTTAGAACCTCTAAGGTGTGGCTCTCCCGTCAAAGCTGATCAGGTCTGACGGCTGCTGCAGTGAAGTTGGGAGGGATGGAGAGGTAGGCCGGAGGGTGCGAGCTGTGGGCCTGAGTCGCCGGCACAGGGAGCCAGCTGAACTCCAGCAGGCCGACCTTTCTGAGAGAGGCGTCCTGCAGAGAGGGCTGCCAGCCTGGCCCGGAGGACTCCGTGGCCGTCAGGCCCTGGAGCCATTCTAGGAGCAGTGCCCCGCGGCTGTGGGCAGGGAGGCCTGGGGAGAGGAGAGGCCGGCCTCCGCCTCCTTGGAGGCAGGTGCTGTGAACTCAACCTCAAAGGTGAGCAGACTGAGACCCCGGAAAGGGGAGGGGGGAGGGTAGCAATTGAGACCGTGGGGTCCTGAGTGAGACCCACCTGGGGCAAGGCCCTGCAGAGCCCCCCACTTCTCTGGGCATCTTTCCTCATCCTTGAAACGTGGCTAATGAAAGCGCCTGCCCGTAGGCTGGGCTGGAGGACAAGAGCCCAAAGGTGCCTGCACAGCCCACAGCCTGGATGCACGTGTGCATCCCCGGAGGTTGGAGCAGAGAGGCTGGACCCCCTGCGATGCTCTCCTGGCCCCAGGGCCCTCATTCCCCTGCACCCACTGTCATGTCCCCGATGACTCGTCGCCAAGCATCGAGAGCCGCCCACACCGGGCTGGGACTTCTGCAGAAGTCAGTTGAGACACGCCACCTGGCCTTTGCTCCCAGTCTTGGAAATGACGGTGGCCCAGCCCAGGGCTCGGCTGCGGAGGGGGTGCGTATCGGCAGCTCACAGAGTCTGTCTTGGGGGGCCTGGATGAGAGTGTGCGTGGAACCGTCCCCAGGGGCTGGGCGATAGCTGTCTGTTGCAGCATCCCTGGACGGCTGCGGGGCCTTCCTGGAGGAGGGAGAACACGTCTCCACAAAGAGAAAGGAGGTCATTGTTCGCCACCTGGAGCTGGAGTTAACGCAAGATTGCCGTGTTGGAAAAGACGTCCGCAGTCCGCCTTAGCACTGCTGCCCTCCATCCTAGGGTGTCCTTGGAGTGGCAGAGAGCAAGGAGGGAGGGAAGGAAGGCACGGAGGGAGGGAAGAAAGAAGGAAGACGTGTGTGCACACCAGCTTGGTGTAGGGGCCAGGGGGCTTTGCCAAGAGGCCTCTGTCTCTGCAGAGCCAGGGTTGCAGGTGTCCCTCCATATCTGCCAGGGCCCTTGGCCTCCAGGAGCTGAGCCTGATCCCAGCCTGCCTTGGGGCAGTGCCTCCATTTGGAGAGAAGATGGGCATGGAGACGCCTGTCTGTCTCAGCCGACCCCCCCAGCTGGGGCCCAGGAGGGCTGGCATCCTACATATCTCTTCGTCCAGGACAGGCTGGTGGCTGAGCAGTGGCTGAGCCCAGGAGAGCCGGTTCATCACCCGTCCTGCTGGGAGAGTCCCCCGTCTTCTTAGGGGTGAGGAGGGAGGGAGGAAGGGGCAGTGTCAGCTCTGGGGGCTTATCCTTGGGGGAAGAACTCCTGCAGGAAGCATGCCCCCCCCAGTCTGCCTTCCTTGCCCTAACCTCCCCCTTCCGCCCCCAAAAGTTCTGCCACCAAGCATTCATTCATTCATCACTCAATGACAATGTATTGACTGCCTGCTCTGTGCCAGACACTGGCACCCGGCAAAGGGGTGACAAGCACCTCAAATGGATACGATTTAGAAGTGCTGGTATCCAAACGTGGTAACGTGGAAACGTGGAACCAGGAGAGAGCAGAGCCTGACGACGCGTGGCAGGACTCGGCACACTACCACACCCAGCCCTGAGGACGGCGCACGGGGCCCGCAGACCCCGATGTGGTGGATGTTTGTCTCTGAGCAGTGGGCCGGGGGATGAGAAGGACTGGCTTACTTCACCACGGGCCCCTCTCCCCACGTGCCCCGCAGCCCCATCCTGACCTGCCCGCAGCGTGAGAAGGGATGTTGCTCCACCAACAGAATTCCTCTGGATAAACCCGCGCAGGAACACAGCCTGAGACCCCAGCGTGGCCGGGTCTCCAGTAGGTCCCAAGGCCTGGAAGACCCCACCTTTTGGCCCAGTTCTGCGGCCATTCTTATCACTCACTGAGCCCAAAGAAGCTGACAGGGGCTGGTGGGAGCTGGGGCTCGTCTCACGCTTGTGGCCTGCAGGCTGGGAAGATTTGCGGGACAGCCTTGCTCGACCCAGGCTGGGTGTGACGACCCACCAGCCTCTCTGGACAGTGGGGTCTGTTTTTGTGCCCCAGCCAGGAAAGTTTCACTTTCCAGTAATGTCCCCGGAGTAAATACTTCAACAAAAGCCACATAAACAAAACATCCTGCTTTTTTTTTTTTTTTCCTTCAATTGACAAATGGATATCACGTAGACTGGGGAGAAGGCCAATTCCCAGGCATATGTTGGGAACTGACATGTTTGACAGTGCAAGAATCTTGCTACCCTTTGGGACTTTCTCAAATTCATTTTAAAACTAGAAACCACTAGACTGAGAGGCCTTAATGGTTAGGACTATTTAAAAGACTCTAACTATGGGAGTGTTGGTTCGCAAACTGGCCCCCGTACACGGAGGGCAGGGAGAGACCGAAGAAAGTGACAGACCACTCCAGATGGGTCGGTGGCAGGTGTAACAAGCAGGGGAAGTTATTTATGAGGCTTGTCTTGGACGCTGCAAGACAAGTAGTTCTCCGCACCCACCTGCCAGAATCTTAAAATTTATACGGAGACCTTACCGGGGTTCAGTCACGTCTACTGTCCAGATGGTCTCGACAACACCTTACTCTCTCAAGGCTACCTCCTTGGAACAGCTCCCACTGTGGGAATGGTAGGCAGAGTACATTCCAAGGACAGGGGATGGGGTGAGGAGCCTCCGATTGCCCAAGTCCAGCTCTCAGGTCAACTAGGGTCACATCCTCTTGAGTACCTCCTCCAACACTCCATGCCTTGTGACCGGCTCTCACACTCTCACATGCCCCCTCCTTCTGCAATGCACTCTGCAGTGTGGTCGGCGTGGGGTTTCACCAGCATGGAGGCGTCTTGTTTGGCAGCTACCTGGCTGCCTGGGAGGCAGATGCCACAGCAACGATACAGACACATGCCAGAGAAAACACAGATTAAGATAATGATTCCCCAAATAAGTAACAATTTTTTTCCACTGAGATCCCCTTGATCTGAACCACTGATTTACCAAGTCCCCCAGGCAGGGGGCTGGGTCCCTCAGGGTGTTCACTTGTGTCCTCATAGGATTTAATAAAGATGATACTTTAGCCGACTCATCGGGTGTGAACACACAACACTGTTTGGATAATGGCACAGGTACCTCCTTGTAAGGCAGTGACAGTGTCCAAGGTCATCCTATTTTGGAGGACAGCTTTTCTCATTAGAGATTTCAATGTTTGGTGGGGACAAGCTTTGTCGGCTATTGTTTAAGGCTTGCTGGGTGAATTTAGTGAGGGCTTCTATGTGTGCTATGACATCCTCCAGGCCAATGGAGGGAACAAAGATGGCAGCCAAATGATGGTACCAGTGAAAAACAGAATGTGCCCATCTGGCCTTGGGTAGAGGGAGGTTGGCAGCTTTAGGAACTTGACCTGGTTGTGTACCCCATACATGTTGGCCAGGGGAGGCAGTACTGTCAGGCATGAGGAGAGAATCTGGGGGTGGAATATGCCAGAAGAGGACCCCACCTTCTTCACTGTCAGTGTGTTCCATTCCAGGTATAGTGCATTTCCACAGGTCCAGCTTGGCCACAGGACAACTGGATCCCAGTGTGAATTGAGTAGCTCCCCCTCACCCAGGGGTGCAAAGCAACTCACCCATCCTGGTGGGACATCTCATGGCAAATTCCAGCAGATAATGCCTCTCCCAGGTGTGAGGGGCTTGGTGTTCTCAACAGCAGAGCACGGTGATCCACGGTGAGAGTTGGGGCCATGGCTGTGTCCCGTGGCTGCCACACCTTTATGGTGTTGGGTGCAGGGGTCCCCAGTCTAGCACATGGGGCAACAGGCCCTACTGGTCGATCACTCAAATGCATTAAAGCCTGGGATGTACTTTAGTCCACCCAGCCAAGGTGGTTTTCCCTGTCAGTAATTTAATCTGCTGCTTTGATATTCCATTCTTCCTTTCTACCAACCCTGCTGCCTGTGGGTTATGGGGGAGACGGAACCTCCATCAATGTCATGTTCTTTTGTCTGTCTTGCACATCACGGCCTTTGAAATGTGACCCCCGTACACTGTCTATTTGATAAGGGAATCTGTGCATAGTACTCAGCTTCTCTGATCCCCTAAAGGTGGCAGCCTGGTCTGTGGTTTGACAGGAAGAAGGTTGGGTCAAACCAGAGGCAGTGTCCACACAAACCAAGGTATATTTAGAACCCTCACTCGGAAGGAGGGGGCCAATGCTACTCCCTCACTGGTTGGGAACTCAGATGGATGGCCCTGGATTCCTTTGGCAGTTGCCTTGGGTGTTGTTTAGAACACACAGGCGTACTGTGACTGCATCAACCAAGTCACTGTATTTCAAGGGCAATCGGCGTCCTTGGCAATACACCATCCCACCCGGGCACTGCGGTGGCCACTCTTCCTATGCACCCAATCTCCTACATCTACTGAAGGGTCAGGTGCTGGGGCTGGCACCCAGGCTGGGGCAACAGCTTCCTGATTGCCAGCGCATGTCAGCGCCTTATGAACTGGGACGTGGAAGACAGTGTGGACTGCCTCAGGCTCTGGCAGGTGGACCCAAATGTCTTTCCACATATCCTGACCCCCCCTCAAGGGCTTACTCATGATCATCCACCCCTGAGCTTCCCATTGTCCAAGCCATAGGGCTTGGATCTCTTTATAATAGCCCAACCGTCAGTGCAAAGGGTTAATGGCCAGGGCTCATGAACAACCACCAGCCAAACCACTCTGAGTTCAGCCCACTGGCTGCTGTGGCTCGTTCTCCTTCCAGGCATCTGTATACCAGGCATCAGCGGGAATTTCCCACACTCCCTCTCTACAGGCTGCAGGGACCACCTTTGGAATAGAGGTGGGGGCATGGGGAGCATCTACCTACTCTACAGGGCCTAGTAGCACCCACGTTTCTGGAGACAGTGTGCTGGTGGACAGGGTGCTCCTCTGCTGTAAACAGTCTTGCCACTTAGTCCAAGTGGGAGTTTGAGCCGTGGAAGAGGTGGGTCAATGGAATGTATTCTCAGCACACCCCTTGATTGGAAGGGAATTGCTTACCATGATATGCCCTTACTTTGTGAGAGCCTCTACCTAGAGCAGTGTTATCTACACTGCTAGGAGCTGTTGCTCTCTGGTGGTATATTGGGTTTCTGCCCCCTTCCAGAGCTGGAATCAAAATCCTAGGGATACTCTCTCCTCCTGTTGTCTCTGCCCCGGTACCTGATCCATCCCTTCCAGAGTCACAGACACATCTAACTCAAATGGCAGCCCTGCTTGGGAGATGCCGGAGCTTTAATCTCTTCACTAGTATTTTTGCCTTCTCAAAGGCAGCTTGCTGCTCTGATCCCTAGTCTCACATGTGCCCTTTCTTTACTAGGTGCTGTAAGGGACAGAGGAACTGTGCCAGGTGGGGAATAAAAGTCCTCCAAAACCCCAAAATCCCTAAAAAGGTTTCCATCTCTTTCATGTTACTAGAGTTTGGACAGGCTTGCACCTTATCAATCACAGCTTCTGGAATAACATACATCTTACCCAACCAAATGACTCCCAAAAACTTTAGGGTGGGGCCTGGGCCTTGAATTTTCTGTGAGTTCACCACCCATCCTCTCCCTTTCAGATGTTCCAGCAAAGTCTGCAGAGTGTCCTGCAGCAGAGGCAAGTCGTCACATGTCGACATTGTATCAATGCAATGGGCCCATTTACGGACGCGGGGAAGGAGAACAGGGACAGGTCTTGGGCTACTGTGCCATGACATGCAGTGAGGCTGTGCAGGTAGCCTTGGGGAAGCACTTGAAAGGGGCATTATTGCCCCTCCCACATGAAGGCCAATTGATCTTAGTCATCAGAAACCTGTACTTGTCAGAGCCTTTCCATGAATCTCCTTGAAGACAAAGCACTTTTGCAGAAACACGTTTGCAAAAGCATCAGAGTATAACAATAACCGTCTGTAAATGACAAAAGGCTTTAAAATGGCCGTGGTTAAAGATCTGAGGAGAGTTCGTTATAATGCAATTGACAAATTTAGTTATTTCTGTGACATACATTTGAAAATTATGGCTGGTAACATTATACTAGGACATACCAGGTTTTTAGAAATTTCATACAAATACACCCTAAAGAAAGTTTAGCGTCACTTCTTATTTGACCATGCTTCCCATGAAATTTAACATATCAAATGAGCCTGATTAGTTTATCATCTCTCTGTTATAAGGAGAGAGAACACATCTTTTGAGATGCTCTAGGGGCCCTCTGGAAAATCCCAAAATTAGTTCAAGGTCAACAAGACTTCATTTAGAATTTGATTTTGGGAAAGTTTGTCAAAAACATCAAAAGGTTTAAAATACTTGATTAAAAAGGATCATAGGTCACTGTGAAACAATACTTAGTTATCTATTTCAGCAAAGTGACAATTGAAGACTTCCCAGGCAAATACAGAAAGTTACATAGTTGTAAAAACCCCTAGCTCTTTTCATAGAGAAGACTCAGTTTTCTTAAGTAATCAAAGAGCTGATAAAGACAACATGATGCACAGGAAATTATTTTGATAAAACATAGAATCTTTGTTTTCTAGGCAGATTACTTAAAAGGTAGCAAAAAACCTTTCACAATTTTATCAAGAACAGAACAATAGTCCAAGAAAACTTTGTCCTTTTAGCAGAGGAAAGAAAGATGAAGTTTCAGTTTTATTACATGAGTATATTATTGATACTAAAGCTTATATTTTTTCTTTAATCCAATCAAATAGAGCTCTTTTACAAAATAATTTTGGCAACGCCCTCTGCGGGTAGAAAAACATCACATATACATAGCATATATCCATAGACATACATAAAGATACAGATAGACACAAACAGAGACCCCATACCTTTCATTCCAAAACTTTAGCTGCGGATCAAGTACAACTCACTAGCTTATAAAACAGTTGAATCCAAATGTGTCTCTGGCAGATGGAACAAGTTAAGTTTACTCACTCTCATGGCTAAAGCTTTTTACTAATATTTATAGAGAAAATTTTTAAGATATGTATCTGCCCTTGATGAGTAATCTTTTGAAGGCTGTGGACTAGATTTTGGGCCATTGAGCTTCTACAGCAGTCTGTATTTTGAAAAGCCTCATCTCCCTTTTTTCCCTCCAGTCTCTGTGGACAGTGTTTTTGTTATCTCCTGGGGTGTATACATTTCAAAGACACAATAATATTTACAACTTCAAGGGACAGAGAAAGAATGAAAGTTTTCTCCTAGGAGTTTCGGGGTGTATTTCTAGGGTAATTGCTATTTAAAATTTCCATCTGTAGGCTGGCCCAGTGGCGTAGCAGTTAAGTTAGCACACTCCTCTTCGGCAGCCCAGGGTTCACAGGTTTGGATCCCAGGCACAGACCTATGCACCGCTTATCAAGCCATGCTGTGGCGGGCATTCCATATAAAGTAGAGGAAGATGGGCACGGATGTTAGCCCAGGGCTGATCTTCCTCACCAAAGGAAAAAAAGAATTTCCCTTTGTATTAGGGGTCAGGCTGCTTGGGGCACTCTGTCCATTTCATGTCAATCACCACAACATCCTCCCCTTTCTCCTCCTCACTTTCCAGGAGGTCCCACCTCTAGCATCCTAATCAGGCTTTGTCACAATCACTCAGACCCTAATCTGCAGCAGCTTCTGCCCTCCTAGCTTTGCAAAATGGCATGCTAGAGTCTCTAACTTATTATTCTGCTCTCCCACCTTGTCTGCCAGCCTTGAAGCTAGCAGAGTAGTGGACACCACTCATCCTTCTATAACTCAGCTCTTCTTCCAACTTTCCAAATGTAGCTTCAGCCTCTAGCTGGGCATCGGTGGCCAGCCGAACTGCCCACAGTGGAGGCCAGCCCCCTGTGCAGCCATGCATTTCCCTTCTTTGTCGCAGTGCACTATGCACAGTTTCCCAAACAAGCGCATTCAAGCAGCCGGCATTTTGGGGGCATCCCCGGATTCACGTTGCAGTCCACAAGCATCTAACATACGGGACACCCCTCCCCACATAGAGGTCAATGGCCTAAGCAGTCAATGACCAGTGGCCACCCATTTTTCCCATGGTTGCCTCTTTCTCAAGGCCCACTTCTTCAGTCTCCTGGCTGGCTCACCAATTGTGAGGGTAGGGAGGGTAGGAAGAGACGGAAGAAAGAATCAGGCCACTCCAGATTGGTAGGTGGCGGGTGTAATAATCAAGGGAACTTATTTACAAGGCTTGTCTTGGGCAGCCATAGGGCAAGTAGATCTCCATACTTGCCCAACAGAATCTTAAAAGTTTATCTAGAAGCCTTACCTGGGATCAGCCACGTGTGCCATCCAGATGGTCTCAGCAACACCTTACTCTCTCAAGGCTGCATCCTTGGAATAGCTCCCACTGAGGGAACAGTGGGCAGAGTGCCCATTCCAAGCACAGGGTAAGGAGTACCTGATTGCGCAGGTCCGGCTGGCAGGTCTGCCAGTGGTCACGTCCTCTCCATGACCTCCTCCACAAGGATGAAAGTTAATGAGTGGAAAAACATGCACTACACAAAGAGTTACCTTGAACAATGCACTCTGAATAGCTTCCGCCCATTGTCCTGTGTGCTCAGCAACACCTGTTTCCCTCCCTGGAGTCACACACAGGCTGCCTTCCCCAGTGTCCCTGGTGGTCAGGCAGGGCCGCAGTACAGGGCTGGCCAAAGGAAAATGGGTGAGAGAACAGGAGGCACAGCACCACCAGGCCTGATCCCTGTTCTGCTCGCGTTGACTGGAGTGAAGATGACGCTCAGGAGAAGAGCCACTTGTGGAAGGAGGCAGACACATGCTGGAGGAGTTGAGGGTCCTGGAGTCCCTGCTGGGAGAAGAGGGGCCGGCAGGGAGCACCCATGTTGGACTGTTATGACTACTACATGTGAAGTCACAGAGATTTCAGGTTTTACCTATTTCAGTCTGATTAACTATGAATAATACACTCTGCTTATATTTGCTTTGTAGTGCACATTGCTTTCTCAAATTATATCACATCATATCATATTATTATTAACGATTTGTGTCTACTTGTTCATTTCCTGTCTTCCCTCAACAGAACAGGTGCCAAGAATGCAGGGACCTGCCTGCTGTGTTTCCCACTGTGTCACGGGGCACGGCCCAGTGCCTGGCACATCGCAGATGCTTATTCAACACCCCTCTTCTCTCTTACTTGGGAAGCCAGTAAAATTGGAAGCCGAGTCCCCTGTGTATTGGCCCAGAGAATGCTTATAGAGTTTCAACAGTCACAGAATTATGAAATTCTGAAGCAAGGATAGCCCCCCAGGTGCAAGGCAGCCGATGGCAGGGCTTTAATTTTTGGTCATCGTCCCTCAGTCGATCCTTCCCTTACCGTGTGCACGACCTGTCAGCTCTAGCGGGGAACCTCCCCAGGGGAGCTGGGAATGTCTGATTCCTGTGCAAGGGTAGACAGGTAAGGGTTGTGCGGTGGGAGAGCACTGGACCAGGAGCCTGAGCATGGCTATCTAAGCCCCTCACCTTGGGGGTGGGGACCTGCACCAGGAGCCAGAGTGAGGAGGAGGATGGAAGGGAGGCAGGGGGCAAGGGCGTGGGCATTCTATGGACCTCTGGGGAGCCCAGCTCTAAGCCTGCTCATCACTAACAGGCTGCATGGCCCCCAGGCAGCCTCCTTCCTTCCCTGGGCCTCAGTTTCCCCATTGCTAACAGGAGATGCCCTCAAAGGCACAGCTGTGAACAGTACCTGAATCTTGCGATGTGCGTTTGTTTTTCCTTCATGGTGTTTTATACCTACATTGTATTTCCTTTCTTGCACAGAGAATATTACTCAGCATGTGACTATATTTTAAATTAATTCAAATGTAATTTGTTCATTTATTAAAATTACAACTTGAAAAGTCCAGGGCTTCCTTAAGCCTTTATGTTTGGTGCATAACCTTATTCTATACATAGGGAAGTTTTAGTCACTCTATTTATAAAGGGCCTATGATGCTTGGTCCATTCACCGACTTACTTCATTTAACAGCTTTAAACATTTTAATTGCATTTACAAAATGAATATATTCAACTTTGTGTTTTAGCTTTTCAGTTGTCTATCTTTAACAAAATTTCTGAGTATAAGCTAGATTTTAGAAATCTTATAATGTAAACATAAAACTGTGATGAACCTAGGGGTCTCTGAACTGCTCCAAAACTATAAATGTTATTGCACAAAAATGAGGTTCTCTTGCCTAATGTGCATTAAAAAAGCCGATTACTACGGCATCAGCTTTTGGGAAAAGAAATCAGGTTTTTTGAGAGATTGGTCTGCAAGGAGACAGGGCCATGTGCTCTCAGATCCGTCTGCCAGATCCAAGGCTTAGGGCACAATTTGTGGGATGAAGGGCGGAGCAGTCTGAAGTGTGGAGATAGATGATTGGAGGTGAGGAGAATGAGGTCATTGAGGTCATGGATAATCTTCACAAGCGCAGTCAAGCTCCACGCCTCTTCGTAGGATGCATGTTCACAAAATGGCGGCATTACCATGACTGAGGGTGGAGTTTTTAGCTCCTTAACATCAAAAAGATCACTTATCTGGCATTTGCACAGGCCCAGCTGATGGGCTGGTGGTCTCAACCAGCCTCAACTGGACAAGGGGTCTCAGCTCCTGAAAAACCACTCTTAATTACTCTGTTGATAAGATGGAGTCAGTGAACTGATCCTAGAGGGCCCGTGTTTACACAAACACAGCAAGATTTCCACGTAAAATCACTAACTCATTCCACTACTCAAGTTCATGTTTTTAATTGGATTATTAGGTTGTTACTCTAATAGGCCAAATTCTCATAAATATTGCCCATACTCACAATGCCAAATTGACACAGATTTCTTTGTGCTGAGATAGTGATACTGTCAATTTTAGTATCTCTACCTGTCCACGCTCAGTGGGAAGCTCCCACCCTCATACCGTAGAAGGCCAATCCCCGCTCACACAGTTCAGACTGCTAAGGACCACGGGATCCAGGCAGGATGTGGTGGCTTCCAGCCTCAGCTCTGAGGGGTCCCACGTGTGTTTGCCTGCCCCCAACTTTCAGAGAAGGTCCACAAGGGAGGCCACATCCCTGGGTTCCGCACATGCCTAGGGATCCTGCCTCTCCCAGCCCACTTCACCCCATGATGGGGTGTGGCCCCTCCCCGGGTCATGAGAAGTTCGAGTTGAGGGTAGCAGAACACACCACCCCAAGATATGCCGCTTTGGTATATTGACTGTTGTGAGCTTAGGCACTTGGAAAACAGCAGATGCAGGAAGAAGCTTCCTCCGAACTCCCTCATCTGCCTAAAGACTGATCCTCTGAAAGGAGCTCAGGTATCATCCTCTCCCAGGAGTTTCATGAACCAGAAGACCAACTCGTCACAGGAGAAGAGTCTAGAAGTCCACACCACACCCAGACACACTGTCACCAACTATCACACCTCCATCTGTTCTTCCAAGGCCCAGCCACCCCTCCTAAAGCCATGTCCTCTCCCGTAAGAGGCCTGCACCCTCCCCTTCCCCTATCAAGATGGTATTTAGTCCTGAATTCTGAGCCTCCACGGGGAGTTACTCATTTCCCCTGGCATCTCCCATGTGTGCACGAGGTTGGCGTGTTAATACACTTCTTTGTTTCTCTCTTGTTAATCCATCTCACGGTACAAGGGTCTCAGCTCAGAACTCTGCGGGCAGAGGGAGGATTATTTCCTCCCCTGTAAGGTAAAGGCCTTTGAACAGCTGTATTTTTGGCCCACACTGCTCATGGACACTGAAATGTCTCCCAGGGAACCTAGACTCTCACATGATGGTGTCTGACTCAGGGTCGTGATTCTAACACCATACCTGTACAGGGGCCGCAGGCAGGTGGGTTTGGGGGCACAGACCTGCCACCTCTGTCTCTGCCTGGACTCGACCCAGGGTGAGAGCTTGCTTCAGGATTCAGCTCTTCTCTAAGATGTGGAAAAAGCATTGAGAAGGCTTATTCAGCCTCTTCCCTTCCTGGGGTGGGAGTCAAATGGCTCCTGGGGACGATTTAATGCCGTCTCCTCCTCCACTCTGCGCCACCCCAGCCTAAAGCCGCTGCAGCCTCATTCCCAGTGTGCTCTCTTTGCAGTTCTGGCTGGACTGGCCCTTGTCAACAGGCCAGGGCACCACCCCGTCTGTGATGCTCCTGGTCTGGCGACCCCCACTCCTCTCCCACTGTGGGTGCACGGTGGTCAGAGGCCAAGCCCCTGCACACCGGCCCGGGGAAATCTCCACCTGCAGACACTCTCTTCTCCTCTCCCCACCTCTCTAACCATCCTAGACCAACCTCCCCTGGGGAAGGTTCTAAACTTCTGTAGACTTGAAGCTCATTAAACGCAAATGAATCCCTCAGGCGCTGGTTCTGCGAAGGCTGCCGTCCTGGGAAGGCCTCAGGGTGTTGTCCAGGCAGAGCTGGGTAATGAGGGGCGTGGCTGGGCTTTACCTAAAG
The DNA here is from genome assembly GCF_057802395.1 of Ceratotherium simum simum. NCBI lineage: Eukaryota > Metazoa > Chordata > Mammalia > Perissodactyla > Rhinocerotidae > Ceratotherium > Ceratotherium simum. The sequence goes on along the minus strand of NC_141928.1, from coordinate 2,949,865 downwards.
ACACAAGCAGGCAGGTTGGCCCTTCCCCACGCAGGGCCTTGGGGAGCCTTTCGCTGGGAACAAAGTGTCCTTGCTGAGGGGAAGTGAGGCCCATTACAGAGGAAGCATCTGAGTAGGACGCTCATTAAGCAGGATGTGGGGCCCTGGAAAAGAACATTCTCTGAGGCTGTCTCCACCTCCAGTGGGTGCCACAAGCCTGAAGGAGGAAGTGACCGTCCCCACTGGGGATGGGAAATAGAGCCAGAGGTTACAGTGGGTGGCCGCAGCCCTATAAGAGCGGAGGAGCCCCTTCAGCAACAAAGCCCAGAGCAATGGAGGGGAGCAGAGCGGCCGCGGCCACAGAGCTCACTGTCCTGGCCGTGGCCATCCTGTGCATCGTGGCCTTGATTGCCGACAACTGTCCCGGTGAGTCAGACGCCAGGCGTGTAGGACCTGACAACGATCAGGTCTGAAGGCTGACAGCCTCTGCTCACTGACCACTTATAGTACCAGGCCCTGTGCTGAACCCTGCGCAATCGTCCTTTTGTTGTGGCGTGTTTCAGCATCCTTTTTCAAAAGCGGAGACTGAAGCAAAGGAAATCCATGCAACCTAACCCAGAGGGTGTGGGCGTTACTCCGAAATCAGACTGGCTAGGCCCAAACCCTGACCTGGACTGTCTGCAGGGGGACCTCAGACTCCTCTGGGCCCAGAGTCCCTGTGGAGGGCACTCATCAGAGTCTCTTCCACAGGTTGTACGCGGGGGCAGAGGGCATGGAGGGTGCCGCCGGGTCGGATTTCATGCCGTTGTCTCTCGTTCTGGGAGACGGCCAGAGACCTCACACCCAGCGCTGTAGGACCTTTGGTCTGGGGTCTGTCAGGCCCTAGGGACAGGCAGTTCCCACGGTGTCCCTGAGGTGGTACAGCTAGGTGACATTGTCACCACGGGCTCTGGACCTCCTTCCCTTGCCCAGTGGCTCTCACCTGTGGCTCCACCCCACCCCACCCCACCCCACCCTGGGGGAAGGTTCTGGCTTCTTGACCTCACTGGAGGGTGTCGACCTAATCCAGGAATAGGCGCAGCTTCCGAGGGTCTTAGTGGGCACTACGGTTATAGCACGGTTAGGCGGGACCGGGTAAAATCACCTATACTACCTTACTGCAGAGAAAGGCCTGGAATGAGCGAGGAAGGAAACATACACACACGGGCCTCTTCGCTGGTAACATAGATGAGTTACTATTCTTTCCTAAATGTGTCTTACTTTCTAACTTGTCTAAAGTTTCCAAGTATTCTTTGTTAATGAGCAAAATTTAAGCAAATTAAAAAAATGAAATCTGCGTCGGTTCTGACCAGTGAGGACCGGGTGAGGATGGACCAATGTACAAAAGACGGGCAGGTGCCCCTGTCCCCAGCGAGGCATCGCTTTGTTCCATATATTCTAAGTTGTCTCTCAGGAGGATGTTTTAGTTTTATAAAAAGCACAATTAAAATATTTTTTCAAAAAGTAAATAAATCCCTGGTTCCAGTTCGGCCGGAGCTCGCTCTTGTCCTTGGGTCAAACACGTCCCCTCTCCAGGGGACCTACAGGGACCCCTTCCAGCTCAGGAATCCCTGGGTCACAGGCCCAAGGTCTGAGGGTGAAAATGCTATGTTGACCCCAATTCCCCACGTTTCTTATAAATATTTATTGGTATTATTCATTGGAAGTACCCACTTTTATGAAGCTCTTCTTAAATGCTGTGAATTACACTAAGATTTGTTAAATTTGCATCGTCTGGTCTAATCCTCTCCACAGCCTACTCCTGTCCCTCTTGGCAGCCCAGGGGACAGAAGCCCAGAGGGGTGGAGTGACTTGCCCGGGGACACACAGCACTGAGGGGCTGGGTTCCCCTCGGGCAGGGCGGACTCCGAGGCCAGGGCTCTGCCCTGCGTCACCTCCCCACCTGACCAGCGCCCAGCAGAGGCGGGAGAGCCTCGCTGCCAGGCTGACTGTCCAGCTGAGGCAGGTGACGCTGGCCATGGCCATCTGCCCAGGCCCGAGGTCACTGCGGGGCAGATGCCCTCAGATAGGGCAGCCTGTCGCCGGCTCTGTGGGGCCCTCAGGCCCAGGACGAGCGCCCTGACTGGCACTTTGTGCTTCTCCGCAGAGGTGAAGTTGGTGGGTCTGGAGGGCTCCGACAAGCTCACCATTCTCCGGGGCTGCCCGGGGATGCCCGGGGCCACGGGGCCCAAGGGAGAGACAGGCGCCACTGGAGGGAGAGGTACGTGCTCTGGGTTGGGGGGTGCACTGAGTTCTTGCTCTTCTCAAACGAGACCTCAAGTTGGGCAACACCCCCCTCGGTTCCCAGGTCGGGAGCTTGGGTCTCGTCCCTGCTCGGAGCCAGTACCAGAAGCCGACCGCCCAGGCCCAGCGGGGCTTCTGAAATTCCCATAGAGGGAACTGGTCTCTTAATTACCCAATGAGCTCTCAGTGTGTGTATTTTGGCAGAAAATGTGGTTTCTAGCCCAGACCTGCCCCTGATATGTGGACACCAGCAAGAATGGACTTCTGTGTCCCTCTGTAGTCTCCCCTGAACTCTGGGGCTGGAAGTCCCCAGGGATCGACTTCCAATGGGGACGCTGTGGCCATGGAAAATAGGAAATGTTCCCCTGTCCTCCCACCCGTGAAGGGAGGGCTGGGACTCGAACCCCTGGTTCTCTGGGAGGCACTCCTGGTCTCCAGGTCCTGGCTTCTACCCTGGTCCAAGGTCCCCTTCCTTCTGGTTCCTGAGGGTCCGACCCAGGGTTGCCACCTCAACAAGACCACCAGAGGCAGTGATTCCCAAGGCGGGTTTTCAGGTCCCTGGGTCTGGGAGTCTTGCTCAATGATGTGTGCTGGGATTTGCAGGAGAACAAGGCCCCTCCAGAGCTCCCGGGAAGACAGGACCACCTGGGTACAAAGGTGACAGCCTGATGACGCGTGAAGACCCCTAAGCAGGACCGCCAGACCTGGCCGCGGGAAAAGAGGGGAGGGCGCTTCTGGGCTGTCATATGTGTCATTTCTAAGACGCCAACCCCGGCCCCAAACAGGACACGCACCTCAACCTGGGCCTGGGTCTGTGGGCAGAGAGCCCAAGTTGCCCAGGGCGGGAACTCCCACCACAACCCAGCACTGATTTCTGAAGAATCTTGGCCATCAGAGCAGGGGTCGCTCTACCCCTTTACCTGCCCCCCGCCTCTGACCTCACTCCAGCCACGGGAGGAGTTTGGGGACAGGATGAGTTCTTCTCTGGCTGACCGGGCATTTTGGGCCTGAGCCGTGTCATGTCCCTGTGGGGGGCTGTGCTGACCCCTCTCTCTCTCTCCAGGAGACCAAGGGGAGAAGGGCACTCGTGGAGAGAAAGGTGAGCCCATTCTGCTGGCCCAGGGTGACTTGGCCGACATTGTCCAGAAGGCGAGGTTCCAGTGCTTGGAGCATTGGCTGGGGGGATGGGAGGCCAGTTCCCTCCTCTAAGGTGGAGGTGGCCTGGGGGTTGTGGGATGGGGGTCCACACACCCCTCCAAGCTGGTCCCAGCCCCATCTCTCCTGCCTGGGCCTCAGACCCCTGAGCAGGACCCTGTCCTGCCCGCTCCTGAATTCTGCTCCTGAAGTTGTTGTAAATATGAGGCAATGTTTAAAAATCTAAGGTCAGCCAGAAGTGGCAGACAGTATTAGCAAAACCTCTGTTCAGAGATGTAAATACATAATATATATGTAAATATAAATATGTATATGAATATTATATATTTATTGGCTTATATATAATTTATAAAATATTTTCTGGTGTATTTCCTTGCAAAATATTCAGAAAAATCAGAGAACTGTGCACCAAGAAATGCAGCCCCCCGAATCATCCCTCATTTAACCTGAGAATATTTACACTCCAAAACCCCAGGTTCAATTGCACACCGTGTCTAAATATGTAAAATGCTCGTATGATGTCCAGACCCCAAATAGTAGCCCCCCTTAATCCCATGTCCACCAACAGAGACAGGCTGTTCTGGACCCTGCAGAGGAGGCCCCCTCTCTTTGGCACAGGGCAGCCAGAGAAGTGGGCAATTAATAAAAACCTAGTGACTCAGTTTCCCCCAGGAGCACAGGAGGGACCACAGTCACCCCAGGCAGCCAGGGTCAGGGTGGCTTTTCTGGAGGGTAACCATGATCACCCTGGAAAGAGCTAGAAAGTGTTCTATTTTCTGCTCTGTGTTGGGGGACAAGAGGTTGTACTTCCCGCCTCCAATGCCTGTCTGTCTGTCTATCCCTCTTCAGGAGAGCCTTGGGAACCTGAGAATTGTCAAACAGGTGGGTGACGGGCCCCGCCCCTTACGCCAGCCTGGCCCCGACCTACTGGGAGCACTGGTCTGGAGCCCGGCTGAACCCAGGCCCCCATGCAGGCCAGCAGACCAGAGGCTCTGCCTGTCCCTTCCTCTGCAGTAGCCAATTGCACAGGCCAGTGGTCAGCCTGGCCACCTGTCACCTCCCTTAAGAAGGACCAGGAATGACATTCCTAGTCTCATGCCGTGGAAATATTAGAGTGAACCCCAAAGACCCAGTGGTCTCCCACCCCCGCAGGGACTAAGGTGGGGGCAGCCCAGGAGGTGGGGCCAGCCAGGTGGCCTGGGCTTGGCCATCACAACTGGGTGGCCTTGGGGGGCTACAGCTCTGTCCCGGGCCTCAGAGTCCTCCGCCCATGCAGATGCCCACTGTCCCTGCTTCTCCCTCCCCGCCCCCTCCCACTGCCCCCACCCTGCCCGGGGCTCCCTGTCCTGGCATCCATTTCCCGGGTTCCACCCCCAGGACCCCGGAGCTGCAAGGAGCTGCTCACCAGGGGGCACTCTCTGAGTGGCTGGCACACCATCTACCTGCCCGACTGCCGGCCCCTGACTGTGCTGTGTGACATGCACACAGACGGCGGGGGGTGGACCGTGAGTGTCGGGGTCTCAGAAATGGCCGTGTGTCCTTGGGCGGAGGTGGGAATCTCACAGACCAGGTTCTACACCTGGCAGGAGAATTCTCTCTCTCTGGCCTTCGTGAAATTATCTATGCCCCTCAGTCCCAGGCTGACCCCTGCCTTTCACTGAGGACGGGGAGAATCAGAAATGTTGGTGGGGTGGTGAAGCCACGTGAGAAGGAGTCCAGGCCGTGGGGTGAGGCCGAGAGGGAGCCCACTACTCTCCAGCTGTGTGGCTTTGGGCTTGTCGCCTACCCTCTCTGAGCCTCCACGTCCTCCTTCGTCACATGTGGGCACCCTTCTGACAGCCCCCGGGGTCTGCGATGAGGCCCACATGGCCATGCGGTGGCAGTGGGCCCGTGATGCTCTGTGAACTACAAATACTCTCCCACGTATGGCTGAGGTGCCCCTGTGCTGCCCCGGTCTCCTGAGCCCTCTCGTGCTCCTCAGGTTTTCCAGCGGAGGAGCGATGGCTCCGTGGACTTCTTCCGAGACTGGGCCGCGTACAAGCAGGGCTTCGGCAGCCAGCTGGGGGAGTTCTGGCTGGGGAACGACAACATCCACGCCCTGACTGCCCAGGGTAGGGCCAACGCCGGGAGCTCTGGTGGTCTCGGGGCCCTGAAATCCACACGCCCTGACCTCAGACTTGGGCCACCTGGAACAGAAGACCCTGCCCCTCTACCCCCAGGCGGTTAACTCTGAGAGCAGGAAGTGTTACTGTGCCAGCCTGGAAGATGCGTGCCTTGCCGTCATCTCTCAGAACATGGGGGTCGGAGAACTTGATGGACTGTGGGGAGAAGACTTCTTCCAACCATGGGCTCCTGGCAGCTTGGAACGCCAGACAGGAGGGACAGAGAGGCCATCGGGGTTCGGGCCCCACCCCGAGCGTTAATTCCACGTCCCACTATATCTCCTTCCCTAAAGCCGCCAGCTCGGGGAAGAGAGTCTTGTCTCACACCCTGGTCCTCTGTCCACCCAAGCAGGCCAACTCTGCACGGGTCTGGAGTGAGGATGGCATCTTTACTTTCCAGCTTACCTGCCCAGAGTGTCAGCTTGTCGCTGATCCTGGGGAGACCGCAAAATTGTCCATCTTTCCTCTTCCCCAGAACCACATGACCCTCTCCTAAGACATCCATTCAAGTGTGCACAGACCCTACCCAGAAAAAGGAAAGACAAAGCAGTTCCTACACCGGGCTGTGAGTGAGGTCCAGGAAAATGTGTATTGTTGAAGTAGCGTACTGTTGCCTTCCGTCAGGTGAACATGAGCAGGGGGCTTCAGGTGCAGCAGAAGGGCCCATGGGACACGGGTTTCCACAGTCCCAATATAATCAAGGACTTCCTATATGAACTTGAGGAAACTTCCCTTTGGATGCCAAGTTCAGACATCACCTAAAAACTGACCCAAATTCCTACCTGCGATGCCTGGAGGCAGAGGGTCTCTTCTGCTGGCAGCTTAAAATCTTTCCCCAACAGGAACCAGTGAGCTCCGGGTAGACCTTGTGGACTTTCAGGGCAACCACCAATTTGCCAAGTACCAGTCATTCAAGATAGCGAACGAGACAGAGAAGTACAAGCTGATCCTGGGAGATTTTGTCACGGGCAACGCAGGTGAGAGTCTGCATGGGGCAGAGTGGCCTGGGCTCCAGAGCCAGATTGGGGAAGCAGAGAGAACCTGCCTGGTCTTCTGGCTCTGTCTCCCCTGGGTGACCCTGGGCTGGGGGCCTCTTGTCTCTGAGCCCCGGCCTCTCCATCTGTAAACACAGACACGAATATCTGCATCTCTGTGTAGCATGGGGACCAGGGACATAATCAGTCACCGCTCACAGGGCCGTGTCTGCAGAACAGTGAGCTGTCTGTGAGTGGGGCCTGGGGTTCCTGACCCTCATCCCTGCTGACACCTGGAATAGGACGGTCACATCACACAGGGCCTCAGAGCCCTGTTCCCAAACTGTGTTCCACGGAACACGAGCCCTGTGGGATGTTCTTTGCCAAAGGGACTTTCTGGTCACATGATTTGGAGAAGCTTTTCCTATAGAGCATCCTCTTGGGAACCCCCATTGTTCACTGAAGGCGCTGAGAACTGCTACAGCATGATCCTGTTTAACTGTTGACCCCAGAGCTGCAGAGAGCAGGGCACCCCCGGGGGCATCAGATAATGGGGGTCTCCGAGTGTGTGCACCCCTTCGACACACCTGACCTCACTTGAGCCTTCCCAGGGAGGCACAGGGCAGGGCCCACCATCCCCATACTGAAGGTGGCAAAGCTGAGGCTCACGGGGGGAAACTGCAGGAGCCAGAGGTGAGCTTCATGCCCAGGACTGAAGATGGAGCAGGGGCCCCCAGATGAGGGCCATGCTGTCCCCACCGGGGACACCAGGGCGACCCGGGGATGGAGGAAGAAGCCCAGAGGAGAGGAGCAGGCTAGGGGCAGGGAGGGACTTCAGGGGAGAGAACGGGTCCTGACGGTCTTGGGGGAGCCGGGAGGAGACAGGTGATGGTTGGAGGAGGAGGCCATGCGCTGTGGGGAAGGGGTGCTGGCCCAGGAGCAGGTCATGGACCTTCTGCTCCCTCTCCCCGCCACACCCAGGCAGGCTCTCCATCCCCAGAGCCCAGCTGCCTCTCTCAAGTGTGGGGGCCCCTAACTAGGAGCAGGAGGCAGGAGCAGGGCAGGGCCTCCTGATGGCAGGGCCTTTCCTGGCACCAACACCACCCTGTTTCCTCCCGGGCAGGAGATTCTCTGACAGCCCACAAGGATCGGTTCTTCTCCACTAAAGACCAAGACAACGACCTGACTTCTTCAAACTGTGCAGAGCTGTACAAGGGGGCCTGGTGGTACAACAGTTGTCACTCATCCAACCTGAACGGCCGCTACCTCCCCAACCAGAGCACCGACCAAAGTGTCACCTGGAGTTCTGGGAAAGTCTCTTATAGCTACAAGGTGTCGGAGATGAAGGTGCGGCCCACCTAGCCCTGGCGGCCGCCCTGGAGCCTCTCTGATCAGGTCCTTCCACACGCCATGGCGGGAGGGAGATCTCGGGCCCGAGCCCTCACCAGGCAGGGAACCGGGCCTCTGGATCACTGTCCTCATGAATGGAAGGGCTTCATCCTGGTCCCTGGCCAGGAGCCTCTCAGCTTTGTGCCTGTGACCGACTTCACCCTCTTTCCCATCTGGGAGGATGAGAGTGACTGTCACACTACGTCTTGCCAGCAACCCATATTCTCAACAAAGACATTTGCTTACTCGATAGGAAGACGTGGGATGCCGTGTCATCTGCATTGCTCTGATCCCTGCTCATGTCCCTATGTCTGTTCATCTGTCCACACCTCCCTGCGACTTGGCACTGCAGGTGCCCATTTGGCTGAGGAAGTTTCTGATGGTCTCAGACAGGAGTCAGCAGAGCAGGGCCCGTGGGCCCTGTGTGCCAATAAAGTTTTATTGCTTCCCTCTCATCTGTGGCTGCTTCCTGTTATCCTTGGCAATTTTCAAGCTGCAGGCAGAGCAGAGGAGGAGACAGAGATCGTATGACCACAAGGCCTAAGATCTTTACTAGTCAGCCCTTTAAGAAAGTGCCTGCTGACCCCTGGCTCAGAGATGAAGTGGCCTGTCCAGGTCCTTGCTTCTCGGCCCCAGCTCTCCCCACTAATGCACACTGCCCAGGCTCCTGGGTTTCCGGGGCCTCACTCGACACATCCTCAGACATCTTACAAAGGGTGATCGCACGCCTGTGACACCTGCACCAAAAATAAAACTAAAATGAAACAAGGCGGCGGGGGTGGCTGCTCTGAGCTCCCCAGGAGAGGGGAAAGTCTCCGCTTCGCTGCAAGTGTCCGGTGCGTAGCTGCCCCCAGCAGAGCCAGCACAGACGTGGAGAGGGAGAGACGCCCTTGTGCCAGGCAGGCCATCTCTGAGAGGTGAAAGCGGCCTGAGCTGGGGAACTTGTGTCCGCTGAGGAGGGTACCCAGCACTCTCGCCCTGCCGCCCCCCACCTGCCCCGAGAGACCCCAGCATCCTCAGCCTGGTCTGCCTGTCCTGTCTGGGCATTGGCCAGTCCCCCAACCCCCTTATGACTGTTCTGGCTGCGTTGTCTACTTGGAGAGAATCTAGAAGGGTCTAAGGTGGCTACTATCTTCCTTGCCCCTCAAAGGTCCCTTAGATGGGTTTTAGCTGGTCTAAGAACCATGCAAAATCACGGAGAACGTGGCCTGTCTGGGGTTTTTCTGGGAGAGCGTCCACGGTTTTCTCTCCTTTCCTGGGGGTGCTGCATCCTGAGGAGCAGGAACCACTGCTCCCTGCCTCGCGCTCCCTGACCCCATCTCCACTCTTGCTCCTCATGCTGGATCTGAGGCCTGAGATGAGCCAGTGCAGGACCGAGAGCCACGGGCCCGAGGAGAGGCCGCAGGAGGGAGGGACTGGCCCTTCCTTCGTCTTGGACCTGAGCCTGGGGGGCCACATCCACTCACCCACTGGCCCTGATTGGTCCCCAGAGCAGAAACCATCAAACTGTAAAATGCGATTTTACAGTTTATTATTTTAGCAATTTTATGGTCTATTATTAAACGAAGGGCAGCACTGCTATAAAATTATACCCAATCATCTCTCTTTTCTCATGGACCTGGTTCCTTAATATTTTGGCAGGATAACAAATAATCGATGGTGCTGACTCGGCTGTGGTACATGAAATGTAACTCATCACACTCGGTCCTGTGTCCTGATGCTCCATTCTTCAGGGCAGCAAAGAGCTCACCGACACCCCCGGATGTGGCCTGGAGTTGGGGACTCTTCTATGTGCCCTCCCCCGCAATTTTGCATATTTCATCTCTATTTTACAGGGACGAAGCCTCCAGTGGCAAAGAAAATGCCCACCTCACGTGGCTGGAAAGGGAGGCACTGGGAATTTCACCCTGTGTCTTGACCTTTCAGTCCTAGAAACGGGGTTCTCCTGGAAACAATCCTCTCTCCTGGAAGTCATAATTTTGAAGATATAATTAATGTTGTGAAATTAAATCTTGAGAAATTCTTCTTGAGAAAAAACAACTTCTTCAGAGCCATGTCATTATTGCGGAAGGCAAAAATAAAACTATTGAACACAGAAATATTTTTAGCCTGGCAAGCCAGAAATTTTTTTAAGTGTTGTTTTTAAAATCTGCTTAATTGAGAGATGGGCTGAGAGCTAAACAATAATTTTTATAAATATTTAATTTGAGACTTGCTGTAATTTATTTATAAACACTCTCTTGCTTTAGGACTTGATAAGATTAAAGAGAAAAGTACTTATAAAAATGCAGTCAAAGAGATTTGGGAGAGAAAGGGGACTTGTGTAATTAACCTAATGTAATAATAAATTTATTTGCATTACGTATGCATATGCATTGTGTCAACTCAAAAAGCAAATTTGCCTCTCATTTTATCCTCAAAATGAGTTTATTCAAGAATAGTCAAAAGAATTGCAATTCCAGATGTGCATGCTATGGCAAACCAGAGGCAAATCCAGCAAACAAAGGAGAGCGCTGCTTTTATAGAGAAAAAGGGGGAGAGGGAGGGGCTGCTCTAAAGGAAAGTCCATTGGGAGAGACACAGATCAGGGCAGTGACTGATTTTCATTGGCTGAACTGTGGTATTTCTGATTGGCTGGGCTGCAGCATTTCTGATTGGCTGAGCTGTGGCGTTTCTGATTGGCTGGGCTGCAGCATTTCTGATTGGCTGAGCTGTGGTGTTTCTGATTGGCCGGGCTGCGGCATTTCTGATTAGCTAGGCTATTGTTGGGTGGGGAGAGAAATCTTCTTGCAGTAGCAAAGTAGCTTTACTTCTTGAAGATGCAAGGGAACATCTCTTCCTGTTTGGTGTAATTGATGATATGTGATGGGGGTGAGAGCTCCTGCTGCAGGCCTTCCTGACTCCAATTTAGTTGAGGTTTCTTTTATTAATTTACACAATTGCATACATGTACCTGCATGTACATGTGGGAGTGTTGGGAAGGTATAACCAGCTGGTGGGCATCTGAAGGGCTGTGCTGCCCAGGCCACCTTAGGACCAGCTGGCCCTGGGGAGGCACCTGGGAGCAGCAGGTGCCTGCTTATCCCCACCCTCCTGTGAGAACTGGGTCCTCTGGGCCTCCCAGGAGCCGGGGGTGGAGGCCAGCTTGGAGCCTGGGCCAAGGCCAGGAGTATCCCCTGGGCTGGGCTGCCCCCTGTCCCTCTGATGGCCCTGCCCTCCCTTCCTGCTCCTCTGAAGGCTCAGGTCTGTACTGTGGGAAACTGTGCTGTGGGAATCTAAGGCCTGGTGGGGTCTTTAGATTCTTGACTGTGGCTGTGATCTCTATGGTCAGTGGAGGCATAGGGTCCAGACTAGGGAAGCCTTGCTTTTGTGGGAGTGACCCCTGATGGCTCTCAGAGAAACAAGCCCTCCTCACCCCGCACAGCTGAGACATCATTTATTTGGAGAGTTAGGACAGACCACCCTGAAATCCCAGCTGCAGGAGGGAGGGTAGTGGTCCAAATCCAGGCCGAGCGAGGTCTGTCCTCCTCCTGTAGGGGACTCCCTGTTTGGAGATGGGGTGCACTCCTTCCCCTGGATTTTCATTCTGTACAAGGCCCACACCACCCCACTCCTCCCCTCTCTACTCTCTCACTTGCCTTCATTTCTTCCAAACTCCAATCTGATTTCTCGTTTTGTCTGCCCCCTGCTTTCCCTCGTGGGAGGAAGGCCTTTTCTCCCATCCAGCAGGGTGGCCTTATGGAACCCTTAGGAACCTTCTATCCTGGCATCCAGTGGCTCTGGGCTCCATTGTTGCTCTAGCATGGTCCCACACACCAGTCTTTCCCTCCAGTCCAGAACAGACGGGGGGCCCTGCCTGGGGTTCTGGGGGGCTCCATGTCTCCTGGCTGTGGTGCTGATGGCACGCCTGGCGCCTTTGGCTCCCTGCCCTGGTCAGCTGTCCACACGTGTTTACGGAGCCCATGTCGGCACCCAGCATATCTGTGAGCTCTGGGATTTGGGATTCCCAAGGCGACGGGTCCCGGAGTAGAGCTTGTCTCCCTCAAAAACAGGCGGCTCTGTTTTGGCTGGTGAAGTGCGAGGGCTTTGTGTCCACACAGACCTGGTCTCCCTGGGCTCTGCCAAGTCCAGGTGGTGTGACTTTGGGCAGACACTTGACCTCCCTGAGTCTCCTTCTCATGTGACTCAAGATAACAGGATGGACTTGAGCACTCTGTGGAGGGAGGAGGATAAGCTCGAAGCATGGGGTCTGTGATAGATTCAGGGATCAGTGTCCTCTTTGCCCTTCCCCAGCTGGCCCGACCTTCCTCCGAGCGCCCTCCTCTCTCACCTTCGAGGACCCACCCTCTTTGGCCTGGCCACCGTGCCCTGTCAGGCCTCAGTTTCACAACGTGGGCGGAGGCGCCCGCTGGTTGCTAGGTCGTTGTTGTAAGCTCCAGCTCCCCCCGCTCCCGGCCCACCCACCCTCGACTTCCCTCCCTGACCCCCATCCCTCCAGTAGCTGGGCTGGGTCACGGCCGCTCTGTTGAGGGTGCCGGGAGCTGTGCCCTGGGGTGCCCGGCCCTGCTGTGTGCACAGAGCCAGGATGGGGGCAGCCTGAGGGGGCAGGGCTCCAGCAGAGGCTCTGCCCTTCCTCACCTGCCGCTCACTCCTGCCTGGGGCATGCTCTGTGGGGTCAGGGGTGAAGCCAGGCTGAATCCACCAGGGAGAACTGGCTTCCTCCCTCTCTGTCCCCCGGCCTGAGGAACATCAACCCCTCCCTCCAAATAAAGTCGACCTTTGGGAGCCGTGATTGGCCCCACACCCTGAAACCAGCATGATACCCTTGTCCCAGCCCACCAAAACCCACTTGTCTCGGGTCCCTTCCCCTTCCCTTCATCGAGTTTACAAGTTCCTCCAATGATCTGGGGCCTTAAGAGCAATTTATAAGAAAAGGACTTGGAAGGGGACTTCTGGTCAATTTCAGGCTCAACTGTGTCTAGGTGGAGCATGATGTTGCTCACCAGAAATCGGAAGCTGTTTGAGGCTGCATTAACGAAGACATAATGTCTGGAACAAGGGAGGAGACAGCCACGCTCCTGACTGCACAGATCAGACCACACCTGTGCCTTGGGTCCTGAGATTTGCCCTTTAAAGCAACAAAGGAGGGGGCCTGGGAGTGGGAGCGAAGAGCTGGAAACGACATTCTGAGAAGTGATTGAAAGCAGGGGAGAAGAGTAATGAGCAAAAAATATGACCTGTCACAGAGCAAGAGCGGTGTATTTTGGGAGGGTGACCCCACCTTAGGAGGACTGTCACTGCCCTAGACCCCTAGGGCAGAGGCCCCCTCCCATCCCTTCATCCCTCCACACGCAAGTGCCCCCACCCCTTAGGCTCCTGTCCCCTCCCAGTACCCTCCCGTCAGGAAGAATGGGGTGACCGACTTGTCCTGGTCACCCTGGGACTTCCTGGTTTTAGCACTGAACGTCCCACATCTGGGAAACCCCCACTCCTGGACAAACCAGGATGGTTGTTCCCCTGAGAGGAGGCCCAGTGGCCTGTTAAATCTGCAGCCCCAGTCATTAGCAAGGGAGGAAAATCCCAAACCTGCTTCCCTTTCCTCAAGACAGGGGAGGCACAGACTTCAGGGAATCCAACTGACTGGTCTCCGCCTTCTCTTTTTTTGCTAGAACGGCTCCACTTAGCTAGTGAAGAAAGACAAGCCACGCCCACTCCCACTACCGCTCACGGACCGTCCACGGGCGCAAGGCCTCTGGAGCACAGGCGAGTGGATGTCCACTCCAGCGTCGTGCAAACAGCCCTGGTCGGGGCCCAGACTCCGTCAGTATTTCCTCACTGCCTGTCCGGCCCGGGTGGACTTATACACTGAAGTGCAGGTGCAGATGGAAGGTTGACAGCCGTTGTGCAGACCCCCTGTAGTACTGGCCCCTGACACCTCTGTGCAGTCCCCCAGTGTGTGCAGCATCGCGCCGCAATAGTGTGGTCGTTTGTCTCAGCAGCTGTGCACGTGCGTGCTGTCTCGCACAGAAGTTGGTGTCAGAAATGCAGCCCTGCTGCCACAGGAGTCTAAAGTCAGTGGCCTGGCCTGGCAGCCGGGATGGGCCTTCCGTGGAACACCCTTCGTAGCTCCCAGGAAAGCATGGAGACCCAGACTGTCAGAGGCGTGTGTTCATCTGTACTGCTGTCTGACGTGGCGTTACAAGGAGAAGGGCTGCTTATGGGGAAGTGAGCCATTTGCAAGAAGGAAAGAATGGAATAAAGAGTCTCAGAATTTGAGATCTTGCAGAGTTGAAAAATACCTGAATTTCTAGACCCCAAACGGTAAGAGATGGAGGTTTTTGAAAGCCTTTGAGTAACAAAGACCAGTGAAGTCGTTTTTGGAATAGAGTGACTCAGCCTTCTAAGTCCTGATCCTTTCCACCCGAGCCCGAAAGCTCTAAGCAGGCCTCCCTAAGCTGATGGATACGGGGAGGCGTGGAGGTCAATTAGCAGGAAACCCAGCATGAGAAGTGTTTCAGGAAGGGAAGGTGGAGGACCTGGACAGCGGAAGGGGCCTGGCTCCGGGTATCACGGCAGCACTGGCCCGCCCCTCCCATGCCCCGCATCGGACAGTGACCTGGGCAACAAGCAAGTTTGTAGTGTATTACGGCCCTGAGATATGACAGTTGCTTGTCCAAATAGCTAGCTGTCACTTACTTTCACGAAGAAGTGGCCTCGGTAAGAGACCAGGCACGGGAAGCGGGGAGAGGAAACCTGCGTTCTCGTCCTCGTCCTAAAACCCACCCTGGGCTTGAAGCCAACTCTGCTCCCATCAATCTCTTCAGCCACACTTGAGCTACTTGATTTGGTTGTCATTGTCACAGTGACTAATCAGCCATATGGGTGGGGGGGCGGCCAATTATCTGATTCCTGGGGCTTCACAGGAGGCTGAAGCCCCACCCGCCCAGCCCAATATGTGGCAGAAGTCCCAGCCAGGAAGCCATGAGAACCAGGAACCATCTGGAAGTGTCCACCTGTCCCGAAGTAGCAAATACGACCCTCCCAGAGTCCTGCACCTTCCAGGACAAGAGGGGTATTCTAAATTTTAATTGGGGTTGGAATACAAGTCATCAAATCTTAGAATTGGAAAATAAGGTGCAGCTGCCCTGGTTCGTGCTTTCCTGCAGAACGAGAACCAGTGCCTGCCCGGTCCTGACAGCCACCCGTCCAGTCTTCTCCCAAAGACCCACAGGCCTGAGAAGCTCACTGCCATCCTGGACTGGTGCAGCGTGGCCTGGGACGGTGGTCAGCTACGTCCGAAGCTCTTCCTGTCGTGAATTTGGCACTGCTGCTCCGCGGAGCTCACCTTTGGAGTGAACTGTCCAGCAGGAAGTCCAAGGTTGTTTGCCCATCTATCCAACAGAAAGGGCCTCTGTGGGGCTGGTGGCCAAGAGGTAGGGGTCCAGGACAGAATGCGTAGTCAAAAAACGAAACAAAAGGGGCCGGCCTGGTGGTGCAGTGGTTAAGTGCGTGCCCTCTGCTTTGGCAGCCGGAGGTTTGCGGGTTCGGATCCCGGGCGCGCACCGATGCAGCGCTTGTCAAGCCATGCTGTGGCGGCGTCCTGTATAAAGTAGAGGAAGATGGGCACAGATGTTAGCACAGGGCCAATATTCCTCAGCAAAAAAGAGGAGGATTGCCATCAGATGTTAGCTCAGGGCTGGTCTTCCTCACCAAAAAAAAAAAAACAGAAGAACCCAGACCCCCTGGTATGTGACAGGCTAGCACGCTCTGGATGCAGCGGCTTGCATATCTAAGGAGGAGGCTCTAAGCCTGAGAAGCTCAGGCTCCTGGGCAGCCTGGGTGTCACCAGCCACCGCAGCTGACGACAGTCTGGCCCTGCAGCTCCGGGGTCTCTGAGCTGTGCAAGTGCGGATTCTAATTGAAATGTATTTGCCATAATTTGCTTCGCTCTCTTTTCCCTCCCAGTGCCACTGTATTCTTTAATACAAGTTTGGCTCTGCTGAGCCAGAGGGCCCGGGGCTTTCATGCACTTGCACCGAAATCATCCAACAGTACGTTTAACTCTCTGAAACAGCACCTTCGTAGTTCCCAAACCTGACTGCCCATCAGAACCGACTGGGGAGGCCCTTAAATGAGCAGACGCAGGGGGTCCATCTAAGACCTACGAAACCAAAATCTCCGTGGGCGATTCCTGGACACGCTGTGTTTGGAGGGTTTCCTGTTGATTCCGATGATTGCGTGGTAGGTGACGGTGTGGCAGCACACCGAGCGGACAGAGGTGACGACCAAGCCTGTCGTCTACAGGCCACACGTCCACGGTTCCACCAGCCGTTGCACAGAGCACAGGGCAGGAGTGATTCAAATCAAAAGAAGATCCAAGTGTTTAAAAAATGCTGAATTAGGATCAAGTTAATCACAGCGACTATTTACAGGACTTAAATAAGTTGTTTTGTGGTGATGTGGTATTACGATTTAGTCCCAGGTAGTGTCACTTATCTAAAGAAAAGTTTATGCCCTTTGAAGCAGTAAGCTCACGAAGGAACTTACTTCTAGAGAAAATTCCACAGATGAGAAAAAGCCATGTACATAGATGTGTTCACTGCAAAATCATAGTTGTGAAACACCGGCTGTAATACAAGAATTCACAACAGGAGGATGACAGTTTCCTCAAATGAATGTTAAGTGACCGTTTAAAAAATGCCAAATGTTCAAACTCTAGGAACAGGGAAAAATAACTATAATCAGAAGCACAGACTTCTTCCAGTAATGATGGATTAGGTAACAGGGACCAATCTTCCTTTAGAAAACATAGAAAAGCTGGACAAAGTTCAGAGATCTTCTTAAGCATTAAAGATGATCACAATAGTGAGGAGTGACCAGAATGAGATCCAGCAGAAATAGAAACTCAGAGAGGAGAATTTGCGGGTATCTTTGCTGGGGTCATGTGCCAACCAGAGAAAAGATTTTGGGCCGTGCAGGGGTTCTGACAGCTTAGCAGGGTGAAGGGCTTTGTGAGTGAAGCAATAGAGATCAATAGAAACTATCCAGCCTGAATGCGGAGGAAAAATAAGAATAAAGATACAGAAAATAGCATGAGAGACATGGGACATGGTAAAAAAAAAAATTGCTCAATGTGTAATTGAAATATTTGAAAGAGAGGAGAAAATAGACTCAAAGAAAATGTGATCCAGGCACATCACAGTAAAACTATCAAGGCAGAGAGAAAACTTTATAAACGGCCAGAGGGAAAAAGTCACGTTACCTTCAGAGGAGCAACATTAAGACTTTCAGCAGAGATAATGGAATCTAGAAACACTGGATGTACATGTTTACAGTGAAGAAAGAAAATACCTGCCAACCTTGAATTCTACACCCAGTAAAAGGCAAAGTAAAGACGTTTTCAGAAAGCAAAAATGGACAGAATTCATCGCCAGCAGACCTGCGTCAAAAAAAAAAAAAAAGAAATGAAAGTCAGTTTGTTGGGCAGCCGGACAATGATCCCAGACTGAAAAAGCAGATGGAGGAAGGAATAGGGTAACAGAAAAAGCATAAAAATGAGGATCAATAAAGATGAATACTGACTGTGCCAAACGGTGCTCACGACAGTGTCTGGTAGGGCTTTAAATAAATGAATCCTTAGAGTGCCTGACACAAGGAAACAAAAAGCAGGAGGGGTCGAGGTCATTAAGGGGCTTTAACGGTCTTTGGTGGTAAAGTGATAGAAGGAATCATTCATCCCAGGCTGTGAAAAGTCAAGGACTGATGTTGCAGTCTCAAGAATAGACACCAAAAGAACGCGCACGTTATAAGCCAATATTCAACTAACGCAAAGGAAGGCCAGGAAGGGGAGAGAAGGGGAACAGAACCAGCACCATACGGGTGTCCACAAATGCCCAAACCGTGCTGGGCGGGGCCGTGTCCACACCCTGCTCAGGAGAGACCCGGCTGGAGGGAGGATCCTGACCAAGGGGAAGACGACTTGTTATTTCTCTTGTTCTGTTTCATCCGCAGACGTCAGCGGCTAACAACTCCAACGGTCATTGAGTTTTGCTGGTTTGAGTTTTGAGAGGCATTTGTGTTTAGAAAAGACTCTTCACAGGTTTACTTTGCCTGTTAAATTAAGGTTTGGTTTCTGAAAGCTACAAATTCACAAACATAGCTTTTCCTCATCTTTTAAATTTTCCTTATAGATCTCGTTTTTATGTTTGTAAGACCTGCAAATCTTTTTTTAAATTTTTTTATTTATTTATTTTTTCCCCCAAAGCCCCAGTAGACAGTTGCATGTCATAGTTGCACATCCTTCTAGTTGCTGCACGTGGGACGCGGCCCCAGCATGGCCGGAGAAGCAGTGCGTTGGTGCGCGCCCGGGACCCGAACCCGGGCCGCCAGCAGCGGAGCACGCGCACCCAACCACTAAGCCACGGGGCGGGCCCAAGACCTGCAAATCTTAATCGTCAGCTTCTAAGGGTCGTTGAAAATGACATACTTAATTCATTAAACACCTTCAACACTTTAAATTGCAATACTAAGTGAAATATATTCAAATTCCTCGTTAGGCATTTCGACTGCCTAATGAACAAAACGTTCTTAGTGCTAATTAATTTTTAGAAATCTAATAATTTCACTTAGAAATGCAACGAGCCCAAAGTCTCTTACATATTCCGATACTATGCGTAAATGCACTAAGATTTCCATGTGGAGTTACAAGACTAAGTCAATTAGTTAATTACACATTTAAGATTGGATTTGTGAAACTTTCTATATAATAGGCCAAATTCTTTAACCATTATAAGACTGAAATATCAAACCTGTCCGGATTCTTTAACACAAAAGTCATAATTCTATGACTTTTATTACATTAACCATTCTAGACTTAATTCTAAGTCTTCCTGGGTTTGTCAGACTCTTACCTACTAAGGAAGAAAAGTACATCCCAGTGAACAGACTTTACTTCTGACCAGAGATTGTGGCCAGGACCTGGTGGGACCTCGTGAGCCCCCAGTGGGCTTTGGGGACCTCTCTTCATAGTTACTGAGTCAATGACCCCGGGCGTCAGGAAAAGATGCCCGTGTAACCCACGTTCCTGGATTCAGGGTGTGTACTTTCTTTAAAAATAGTTTTGGGGGCCGGCCCCGTGGCATAGCGGTTAAGTGCTCGAACTCCACTGCTGGTGGCCGTGGTTCGGATCCCGGGCACGTACCGATGCACCGCTTGTCGAGCCACGCTGTGGAGGCGTCCCATATAAAGTGGAGGAAGATGGGCACAGATGTTAGCCCAGGGCCGGTCTTCCTCGGCAAAACGGAGGAGGATTGGTGTGGATTTTAGCTCAGGGCTGATCTTCCTCACAAAAAAAAACAGTTTCAAACTTGTGAACGTAACCTGGACACAAAATTGTATAAAAGGAAAAGAGCAGCGTAAGTATTTTTATCACCGTGTAGCCAACAGGCTTGTAACCACCACTCAAGAGAAGAAATAGGACATTGCCAGACCCCAAAGGCCCGTCGGTGTCCCTTCCCAGTCACCACCCTGCCCCACCCCGAAATGCAGTCATTTCCTTGTTTTCCTTGTGCAGGTTTACCACCTAAGTACCTGTCCCCAAGTACCGTAGGGCATTTTTACTTTTGAAAACAACTTTGTAGGAGCTGGAATCACAGCGCATACTCTCTCGAATCTGAATTCCGTTACTACGTTTGATTGCTCGTCACTACGTTTGATTGCTCGTCACTACGTTTGATTGCTGTGAGTGGTTGTAGCCGTTTACTTTGGATCGCTCCGTGGAGTTCTAGTGAATGGATATCCTTGCATCTTTCTCCGTTCTCTTCCCGATGGGCGTGTGGGTGATGCCAGCATGCGGCTACTGTGAATAGTTTGGCTGTAGGTATTCTTGGCTGTGCCCCCTGGTGCACATGACAGTTTATTTCCATGTCAGGACGTGGAATGGCCAGGTTATGGGAATGTGTGCTTCTGTTCTCTTAGTTAATGCCAAACTATTTTCCAAGTTGGTAGCCTCAATTCACATTACTACCAGCAGTATGAAAATCCCTTGCACTAGAGCATCTCCAACACTTGGTGTTGTCAGACTTTCTAATTTTGGTGGTCCTGATCAGTGCGTAATAGTACGTCATTTTGTTTATAATTGGTGTTTCCCTGAGAACTAATAAAGTAGAGAACCTTTTTATAAATGTATTTGTCCTGTGGATGCCATCTTCTGTTCAGTGTCTGTTCAAATCTCTTACTGAGCTGTTATAATTTTTTTATTGATCTGTAGGATTTCTTTAAATACTCTGGATATGACACTGTGCTTTTTTTTTTTAAATAGGTTGTGGTAGGCAGAATAATGTTCCCCCTGCCAAAGATTTCCTGCCCTAAACCCCAGAGCCGGTGAATATGTCACCTTACATTGCCAAAGGGAGTTGGCGGATGTGATGAAATGAAGGACCTTGAGATGGGAGGGTATCCTGGATTATCCAGGTGGGCCCTGTGTAATCACACAAGTCCTTCAGAGCAGAGAACCTTTCCTGGCTGCACTCAGAGGGAGATGTAACCACAGAAGCAGAGTCAGAGACAGGTGCTCGAACGAGCCGGGGAATGCCAGTGGCCCCTAGAAGCTGGAAAGGGAAGAAAACAAATTCTCCCCCGGGGCTCCCAGAAAGAATACAGCCCTGCTGACAACGCGCTTCTAGCCCAGGAATTCTCATGTTGACTTCAAACCCGCAGAACGTTGAGATAACACATTTCTGTTGTTTTAAGCTGCTAAATTTTTGGTAACGAGCTGCAGCAGCAGTAGAAAATGCATACACACATGTTACAAAGTGATTCCACCCCTCTATGCCTTTCCTTTTATTCTCTTAAGGTGTCCTTTGACAGACAGAAGTTCTCGATTTTAATGTACTCGAATTTATCCATCTTTTTCTGCACGCCTGGTGCTTCTGAAGTCCTAGTTAAGAAATCTCTCCCTGGCCTGACGGATGGAGAACACGCTCCTCTATCATCTGCTATAAGGCTTGCTCGGCTTTACACATTTGGGTCTGCAGTCACCCCAGAGCTGAGGCTTGTGTGTGCGAGGTCGGGGCCCAATTCTGTATTTCACGTGTGGATAGCTGGCTGACCCCACTTGGCTGAGCAGACTCGGCAGCACCTTCCTCGGGGATCGGTGTTTGGCATTTCAGCCGTTCTCAGGGGACAGCTGGCCCAAAGCATCCACTCTGCGTGACTGGAAGCAGAAATGTCCTGTCTGACTTTTTCCCCTTTTTTGACGAGAGTTTTCTAGGCCCAAAGTGACCTTTTTAAAGATGTGTGAAGATGCTATGAGCAAGTTGTGAGGGGATGCAGGAGACTTCGGGGAGGGAGAGGACCGCTTATGTCAATTAACAGAGGAAGCTTGAGGCTGGGGCTGATGACCCATGGGGAAGCCTGTGCACTCTGTGGATGGCGGGGATTTCATCTGCTAATTGGGGACCCTAACCCTTCCTGACCTAGCAGGTTCAGAAGCAGCTGCTGTACAATGGCTCTGGGAAAATGCTCAGAATGGCAGAAGTTCAAGACGCAAATTAAGGGGCCAGTCCCGTGGCTTAGCGGTTAAGTGCACACGCTCTGCTACTGGCGGCCCGGGTTCGGATCCCGGGCGCGCACCGACACACCGCTTCTCCGGCCATGCTGAGGCCGCGTCCCACATACAGCAACTAGAAGGATGTGCAGCTATGACATACAACTATCTACTGGGACTTTGGGGAGAAAAAGGAGGAGGATTGGCGATAAACGTTAGCTCTGGGCTGATCTTCCTCACAAAAAAAAAAAAAAAACTTCTTTAAGACACAAATTAAAACTGGGGAAAAAAAAAAACCATAACCAAACACTTTAAAAACCAAATTCTTCCTTCTGGTGAGGCTGGGGGGCGTGTGCATTGGGACACAGTGATGGGGGAGCAGGGCTCTGACACCGAGGGTTTCACAGAGCTGGGAGGCAAAGGGGCAGCAGGGGGCCGTGGAGCACTGTGCTTGACTGGGGTGGCGAAGCTGTCCGACGTTGCCACGCTGGGGGCGAGGAGGCGCCCAGACCGGGATGCGGCCGTGCGGGCTAGGTGAGCCGCACCTTCATCTCGGACACCTTGTAGCTGTAGTTGTAACCTCTCCAGGACGACCAGTTGATGCCATCCCCGTAGCTCTGGTGGGGCCCGCCAAGGTAGCGGCCGTTCAGGTTGGACAAGTGACAACGGTTGTACCACCAGGCCCCCTTGTACAGCTCTGCACAGTTTGAAGAAGTCAGGTCGTTGTCTTGGTCTTTAGTGGAGAAGAACCGATCCTTGTGGGCTGTCAGAGAATCTCCTGCCCGGGAGGAAACAGGGTGGTGTTGGTGCCAGAAAAGGCCCTGCCATCAGGAGGCCCCGCCCTGCTCCTGCCTCTTGCTCCTAGTTAGGGGCCCCCACACTTGAGAGAGGCAGCTGGGCTCTGGGGATGGAGAGCCTGCCTGGGCGTGGTGGGGAGAGGGAGCAGAAGGTCCATGACCTGCTCCTGGGCCAGCACCCCTTCCCCACAGCGCATGGCCTCCTCCTCCAGCCATCACCTGTCTCCTCCCGGCTCCCCCAAGACCGTCAGGACCCGTTCTCTCCCCTGAAGTCCCTCCCTGCCCCTAGCCTGCTCCTCTCCTCTGGGCTTCTTCCTCCATCCCCGGGTCGCCCTGGTGTCCCCGGTGGGGACAGCACGGCCCTCATCTGGGGGCCCCTGCTCCATCTTCAGTCCTGGGTATGAAGCTCACCTCTGGCTCCTGCAGTTTCCCCCCGTGAGCCTCAGCTTTGCCACCTTCCGAATGGGGACGGTGGGCCCTGCCCTGTGCCTCCCTGGGAAGGCTCAAGTGAGGCTGTGAGTGTCGAAGGGGTGCACACACTCGGAGACCCCCATTATCTGATGCCCCCGGGGGTGCCCTGCTCTCTGCAGCTCTGGGGTCAACAGTTAAACAGGCTCATGCTGTAGCAGTTCTCAGCGCCTTCAGTGAACAATGGCGGTCCCCAAGAGGATGTTCTGTAGGAAATGCCTCTCCAAATCATGTGACCAAAAAGTCCCTTTGGCAAAGAACATCCCACAGGGCTCGTGTTCCATGGAACACAGTTTGGGAACAGGGCTCTGAGGCCCTGTGTGATGTGACCGTCCTATTCCAGGTGTCAGCAGGGATGAGGGTCAGGAACCCCAGGCCCCACTCACAGACAGCTCACTGTTCTGCAGACACGGCCCTGTGAGCGGTGACTGATTATGTCCCTGGTCCCCATGCTACACAGAGATGCAGATATTCGTGTCTGTGTTTACAGATGGAGAGGCTGGGGCTCAGAGACAAGAGGCCCCCAGCCCAGGGTCACCCGGGGGAGACAGAGCCAGAAGACCAGGCAGGTTCTCTCTGCTTCCCCAATCCGGCTCTGGAGCCCAGGCCACTCTGCCCCATGCACACTCTCACCTGCAGCACCCCCGACAAAGTCTCCCAGGATCAGTTTGAACTTGTCTGCCTCTCCCGCCACCTTGAATGACCTGTACTTGGCAAATTGGTGGTTGCCCTCAAAGTCCACAAGGTCTACCCGGAGCTCACTGGTTCCTGTTGGGGAAAGGTTTTAAGGTTCCAACCTTGAAAGTCCTTCTGCCTCCAGGAACAGGAAGTGGAGGATTTGGGTAAATTCTTAAGGGATGTCTGAACTTGGCATCCAGGGAAAATTCAACTGGGAATGTATGAAAATCCCCTGTAGATGTAAGCACCTCAGGAAGTGCTCCATTTCTAAATTCTTCCCTGCTATCCCATAAGCCACACCTGAAATTCCATGGTGGGTGTTCATTTGATGGAACGTAGCATTGCTCTATTTTGAAAGTGTAAGTTCTCCTGCAAATGATTGTTAAGCCACTAACATGCTAGTTCAAGAAACTATTTGTAGTTTCTTTTGCAAGAGTTTGAGGCATAGGAGTGGACACCTTCCAGGTTGCCATGGGGTAGTGGTTTCAGAAAATAAGGATCTACAATTTGGCAGTTCACCTCAGGACCAGTTAATACAATGCAACAGAGAATTAGGGGTAAAGACCTCTCTCTCGGGGTGAATGTGGTATGTGGGGACTGTGACATGCACTGGCCTGGAAGAGGCAAGGGACAGGTCTCTGTGGGTCTAATATCCCAGTTTCAAGGAAAGACTGACGATTGGAAGTGGGAGAAGGGCTAACTCAAGTCCTCATGGCCCCCTTCTCACGTCCTTCTCTCGGAAGACTCAATTGACCCTGAGACCGGAAGAGGTCTTCACCCCAATAATCCAGCTTCCTCTGATTCTAACGTTCAGAGAGTCTAAGAGAATACGTGTCCTAGGTTGTCACAGTTGTGACATCTTCTGCTCTCAGAGTTAACCGCCTGGGGGTAGAGGAGCAGGGTCTTCTGTTCCAGGTGGCCCAAGTCTGAGGTCAGGGCGTGTGGATTTCAGGGCCCCGAGACCACCAGAACCCCCGGCGTTGGCCCTACCCTGGGCAGTCAGGGCGTGGATGTTGTCGTTCCCCAGCCAGAACTCCCCCAGCTGGCTGCCGAAGCCCTTCTTGTACGCGGCCCAGTCCCGGAAGAAGTCCACGGAGCCATCGCTCCTCCGCTGGAAAACCTGAGGAGCACGAGAGGGCTCAGGAGACCGGGGCAGCACAGGGGCACCTCAGCCATACGTGGGAGAGTATTTGTAGTTCACAGAGCATCATGGGCCCACTACCACGGCATGGCCACGTGGGCCTCATCGCAGACCCCAGGGGCTGTCAGGAGGGTGCCCACATGTGACGAAGGAGGACGTGGAGGCTCAGAGAGGGTAGGTGACAAGCCCAAAGCCACACAGCTGGAGAGTAGTGGGCTCCCTCTCAGCCTCACCCCACGGCCTGGACTCCTTCCCACGTGGCTTCACCACCCCACCAACATTTCTGATTCTCCCCGTCCTCAGTGAAAGGCAGGGGTCAGCCTGGGACTGAGGGGCATAGATAATTTCACGAAGGCCAGAGAGAGAGAATTCTCCTGCCAGGTGTAGAACCTGGTCTGTGAGATTCCCACCTCCGCCCAAGGACACACGGTCATCTCTGAGACCCCGACACTCACGGTCCACCCCCCGCCATCCGTGTCCATGTCACACAGCACAGTCAGGGGCCGGCAGTCGGGCAGGTAGATGGTGTGCCAGCCACTCAGAGAGTGCCCCCTGGTGAGCAGCTCCTTGCAGCTCCGGGGTCCTGGGGGTGGAACCCGGGAAATGGATGCCAGGACAGGGATCCCCGGGCAGGGTGGGGGCAGTGGGAGGGGGCGGGGAGGGAGAAGCAGGGACAGTGGGCATCTGCATGGGCGGAGGACTCTGAGGCCCGGGACAGAGCTGTAGCCCCCCAAGGCCACCCAGTTGTGATGGCCAAGCCCAGGCCACCTGGCTGGCCCCACCTCCCGGGCCGCCCCCACCTTAGTCCCCTGGGCACCTGGCCTTTCAAGGAATATTATAAGCTCCTCTGAAGAATTGCTAGGAATATGCTAGAGTTATCTGGGCAACAGCTGCCTATTACTTGAGTAATCAAAGGAGTAAACTATGTACAGAGAGTGTTTTGTCTTTAGGTTCTGGAACACGCGTCTGTGTGCTGCTAGCCGGCAGGGAGCAGGTCCAGGCTCAGGTCCCCAGGTCAGTGGCGTGGTCAGTCACCTGTGGCACATAACTGAGACTGCCCAGGGTCTCCTGTGTGTGGGGAGAGAGGACACGCACATCACAAGTCTGGAGATCAGAGCCCTCATCCCCTTCAGCCTCAGTTGCTCCACGAACATCAAATGGAGAATGGAGACGATTATCCAGATCTTTCCCGCTCACATGACACCCATTCCTAGCAAGGGGTTCCTAGACTCTGCTTCACTGGGAACGTGTAGGCCACACCTCCACTTGCTTGGATCCCTGTGCCTGGCTTTGCCTGTGGGCTGACGGTCAGCACTGTCACTCAGGGCACTGACTGGCCCGCCGTCCTGGCCCTCGCTTTTGGGCCTTCGTGTTCTCACTGAAGCAGAGTCGACTGTTCTTGTTCTATCACGACCAGTCCAAGCTCAACCCAATCTCTCTGTCATAGTTTCCTGTTGCAGAAAGTACTGGGGGGCGTTTGGTATTTGGGTCCATGCCCCAATCTTGCATTTTTTACTTGAGGACAGAGCATGTGACTGTGTCTGAGAGTTTTGCCTTTTCTGATTTTTATAAATTTTTTTGTAAGTGAGCATAAATCAGAAAACAATAGAATAAGTAACATGTCCACATCCATGCAATCCTGTAGACTTGCCAATCATTGGGTCCAACGTTGGCAGGTGCTGGGCTTTGAGCCCTGGCTCAGAGACCCCCCGACCATTGCCTGAATGGAAGGGACTTGGGTCTGAGACCCTCCCCAGAGGATGGTGCCGAGCATGATTGTGGCCTCTGGGAACCACTCCCCTGGACAAAACCTGCCGAGGCGCCCCCAAAGACAGCGGAACAGGCTCACCTTTCTCTCCACGCTGGCCCTTCTCCCCTCGGTCTCCTGGAGAGAGACAGGAGAGTTAGGGCCACTGATGGGGAGAACATCTGGTCACTGAGACACCGACGCCCAGCTCTGCTTTTGGGGAGGTCAAGTGGGCGGAGTCCCAGGCCAAGGGCTCTGGCAGTACTTGCTCATTGCTTTGCTGGCTTACTAAGGTTTTTAAAGTGGCAGGGTCTCAGCGGAGGGGAAGGGGACTCAGACCTGGGACTCTTCCCCTGGCTGAGGAGCGGTCACTCTGGGCCCAGGACCCTGGATCCTGCACTCAGTTCGTGGACTATCCCAAGGCTCTTTGGAAACGGAAAATGTGATAGGGTCCCTGTCCATCCCTCTGTCTCCCTCTCTCCGTCGCTCTCCTCTCTCCTTCCACCCTCCCCCATTCTCTCTGTCTCTTCCCTCGCTCCTTCTCCCGCCTCTCTTTGTCTCGCTCTCTCTCTGTGTCTCTGTCTCCCCCCTTCTCTGTCTGTCTATCTCTGTATCTCTCTCATTTCTCTATAGACAGCCCTCAGGGTCCCACTCAGGAGTCTTCACCCTTTATCACGTTGTTACCTTTGGGCCCAGGTGGTCCTGCCTTCCCAGGGGCTCCTGGGGAACCTCGTTCTCCTGCAAATTCCAAAGATTCATCATGAGAAAAATGCAACCTAAACAATTCTGCTTGAGAATCTTTGCCCCAAGTGGTGAAGCCCTGACCTGTCCTGTCCCAGCTCGAGCAAGCCGCAGACTCGCTGCCCCCGGGACAGCCTGGCAGTGACTGCAGCCGGCGGTGACGGAGCACCCACAGTGGCACAGGTGCAGACCACACCGGCACCCGAGCTGGGGCCCCAGGGTTACCACCTGGGTTCTAGCCTCCATTGACCTCTGTGTAGCAGGCCCAGGTCCAGGCTGCCCTCACAGAGCTCTCGTGTCTGGTCAGGGGCCTGGAATAAGGAACACGTCCTCAGAGACACTGTCACACCTGGTCCCCCAGAAGACAGCGCGCCTCTCGTGCAGTGGGTCCTGGGAGGGAGGAGCCAGCTCTGCGCTGTGCCTGAGCCCCTGGATGCAGTAGGGATCAGGGTGCAATTACCCACCCCTCCCCGTAGGTTCTGACTCCATCTCCAGGGAGGAGATGTCAGGAGCCACGTGGCCTCCCAGGGCCACATTGTCAATGCTAGCAGGGGGCTAGGACCGTCCAGCTCAGGCTTCCACCCACCACGCGGACCTGAGTCCAGAGCAGGGCCGTCCCCTCCCCTGAAGTCATCCCAAGTGATGGGTGAGAGGGTCGGGAGAGGCAGCCCCAGGCTCAGTGGAGCAGGGGGACATCCACCAGCATGCTCAGCAGCCCGCGGGAGGGCTGGGCGGAGCGGGGTGGGGGGGCTGGTTCAGCTTGGGGCAGATTAACCACACCCACTCGTGGAAACCTGGTCCAGGGGAGGGTGGACCCAGAACTGCTTCTTCTCCTCTCATGGGGAAGAGCTTCCTCCCCAGTGTTCTGCCTAGAGCCTGTCACGGCGAGCACACACAGCACTCCCGACCCCAGGACCAGACAGAGCCCCCCACACGGCTCCTGAGCCTGGACAAAATGTGTGAGTCATGGGGACTTCCAAGCTCGCCCTGTCTCCAAAGCGATGTCCACCCCTGCCCCCCAACCTCGAGCATCCACGCACTCCCCAGGCCAGGGGCACTCGCTTTGTTGAGCTTTTGGCGCATACCCGCCTTCCGCACCAGGCTTGGAGACCTGAAACCATGCAAGGTGGGCTGCCACCTAGGTGGGAGAGGTAGCATGCACATAGGAGGTCCTCACGAGAACCCTCTGGCCGTGCCCCAAAGCCGACCCAGGTCAAGGCCCAGCTCTGCTCCTTCCTGTTGGGAGACCCGGGAAAATGCTGACTCGGAGCCTCAGTTTCCTTGTCTGAGGTAGAGATGGGAGGACGTTGTGGCCTCAGTTTTCAGATGAGAATACAGAGGGATACAAGAGTCAGAGCTCTGGCCGGTGGCCACGTAGGCCTGTATCGGATCAAGGAGCAAGAAGCAGGTATTCTATGACAACGTGCCCAAACATGAGCTCATAAAATACTTCAGAGACCCGCTTCCTCTATGGGAATTTCAGAAGCCCCGCTGGGCCTGGGCGGTCGGCTTCTGGTACTGGCTCCGAGCAGGGACGAGACCCAAGCTCCCGACCTGGGAACCAAGGGGGGTGTTGCCCAACTTGAGGTCTCGTTTGAGAAGAGCAAGAACTCAGTGCACCCCCCATCCTGGAGCACGTACCTCTCCCTCCAGTGGTGCCTGTCTCTCCCTTGGGCCCCGCGGCCCCGGGCAGCCCCGGGCAGCCCCGGAGAATGGTGAGCTTGTCGGAGCCCTCCAGACCCACCAACTTCACCTCTGCGGAGAAGCACAAAGTGCCAATCAGGGCGCTCGTCCTGGGCCTGATGGCCCCGCAGAACCGGCAACAGGCTGCCCGATCTGAGGGCATCTGCCCCGCAGTGACCTCGGGCCTGGGCAGATGGCCATGGCCAGCGTCACCTGCCTCAGCTGGACAGTCAGCCTGGCAGCGAGGCTCTCCCGCCTCTGCTGGGTGCTGGTCAGGTGGGGAGGTGACGCAGGGCAGAGCCCTGGCCTCGGAGTCCGCCCTGCCCGAGGGGAACCCAGCCCCTCAGTGCTGTGTGTCCCCGGGCAAGTCACTCCACCCCTCTGGGCTTCTGTCCCCTGGGCTGCCAAGAGGGACAGGAGTAGGCTGTGGAGAGGATTAGACCAGATGATGCAAATTTAACAAATCTTAGTGTAATTCACGGCATTTAAGAAGACCTTCATAAAAGTGGGTACTTCCAATAAATAATACCAATAAATATTTATAAGAAACGTGGGGAATTGGGGTCAACATAGCATTTTCACCTTCAGACCTTGGGCCTGTGACCCAGGGATTCCTGAGCTGGAAGGGGTCCCTGTAGGTCCCCTGGAGAGGGGACGTGTTTGACCCAAGGACACAGAGCGAGCTCCGGCCGAACTGGAACCAGGGATTTATTTACTTCTTAGAGTTTAATTGTGTTGATTACAAAACTCAAAAATCCTCATGAGAGACAATTTCGAGAATATGAAATCAGCGATGCTGTCACTGGGGACACAGAAGGCTGCCGAGTTTTGGTGTAGCTCCTCTCTGCCTGTCCTATGCTCTTTCCTCTGGAGCAAACTGGAAGGTACTTTTTATGCTTCCCCCTTAAATGTGTTGTCAACTCCGGAGGAGGCTGGACCGTCCTCAGGAGCAGTCTCTCTCCAGGCGTGGGCCCCATCCACCCGCTTAGGAGCAGGATGGAGACCACTCTGCCTTTTAGCCCCGGAATCTGCTGAATTGGACTCTCTGGGGTGAGGGCCAGAAATCTGCATTAACAAACCCCCAAGGAAGTGCGGGAGCCCCTGGATTGGAGAATCTCAGAGCGCCCTCTGGAGAGCCCACAGGAGAAGGAGAAAGTGAGGGGCGTTTTCCTCCTCCCCAGTGACAGAGTCCAACCAACTGTGCAGCTCCGTGCAGGACATCATGGGCTTGAGAGCCAGACCCCAGCGTAAATCCCTCTCCTTCCCCCCTGAAGGACCCTGGGCAAGCCATCTCCTCGCCTGAGGATAAAGTTGAGCTGTTGACAGTCTTCAGAAGAAGACTTGTGTAGAGGGTTTAACCCGGGACTCTGTACGTGGTCAAGGAGTGGGCAGTTACCAGCTTTCAAGGACCAGAAAACTCAGGTCCATCTCACCTGGACAGGTGTCGGCAGCCAGGGTCTTGATGCACAGCAGCAAGAGGAGCTGGCCAGCAGGCCCCAGGGCCACGGCGACTCTGCGCCACGCCATGTCCTCTGGTCTCCGACCTCGAAGAGGCGGCCCGCTCTTATAGGGCTGCCCAAGCCTGGGCCTGTAGTTTCTCAACCTCCACAGGGCCGCCTACTTCCCCCAGGCTCTTTGATTGCACCACAAGGAGGTAAGAGATGATCACAGAGGGTGTTTCCTTCCCATTGGGCCCCACCAAGCTGCCTGCTGAATCAGGCTCACTTCCCCTGGCAGGAACATGCTGTCCCCAGGCAAGAGAGCTCCCAGGACCCCTCTGCTGCAAAGGGCCTGCCTAGTTTGTGGCTTAAGGAAAGCCCAGCTCCCAAGCCCCCTTCTCACTACCCAGTATACCCAAACAATACCCCAGGCCTTGAAGGGTTTGCCGAAGATATCTCCCTCATCTGATTTCCAGAATATTCAGGGTCTGAGCCAGTCATTGGATACTTGACATGAGGGCAGAGAAAAAAACTCTGAGCACCTACTATATACCCAGTACTACTTACACCAGCCCCATTAGGTAGATGCTATTATTTGAATTTCACGGGTGGAGAAATTGAAGTCACACAGCCAGAAAGAGCCAGATATTGGTATCAAGTCTACCTAACGCACTGAGGCCGTTCACATCCGAAGGTGAGGACGTGTCCCCCAAAATCCCTGAGGCCATCCTCCGCATCTTGTACTGTGAGTCACGCTCAGCCTGAGCACGCTGCGGGCACTTTGTGGAGGGGTTCTGAAGATGCGTAGAAACGCCCACTAAGAAGAGTAGGAGGGTGACATGAGCGGAGGAGCAGAGGGCAAAACTCCTGCGATTTGATATTTCTCCTGGCCAGTGTGCGTGGACTGGCATTCTGACCACACTAGCTCCCCAAGTAGGAGAGAAGGGCAGGATGGCCAGACCAGAGGTTTAGCAAAAGGGGTGGGATGTCAAGGGGGCATAGGACCTTAGGTCCATCTCCATGGGCACCGCACTGACACCAGACTTTGCAAATTTCTTTGCCGGGGCTTCAGCATAGTGTGACAGGGAGCAACCAGGCTGCGTTACCTCAGACACCACTTAGCTGCCCTGAGCTACTGGACCAGGCAGCCTGTCCCCACAGCACAGGTCTGGATTTCAATGGTGCAGCCTCGTCTGTTGGAGGGGAGCCGATCCAGGAGTGCTCACCTGGGGTTAGTCAGGATAGGGAGAGAGGCCGCAGGTCCACGTCCCTCAATCCCGTCTGCCAATGACCCTCCGGGGACCAGGGTGCTCCCTCTTCTTTGCATTATCAGTAGGTTCAGGTGAGACGCCAGCAATACAATCGGATATCCAGCTGGTGTCCTAAGAGTATGTGGGCCTAAGAATACGCAAGAATGAAAAACGCTGTCAAGTTCAAATATCTTCAAGTTGAATCAACAAAAGTCATTTGACTTCTGGCAATGGCAGTTTAGGTATTTTGGGCCATCCGTCCCACTAAGGAAAAACAGATAAATAATTAAAAAAGAGATTTGCTTGAAGGCATAGCCGAGTGAACCATGTAGGAAAGGCTTACCTTCCCACGTTCTTGGGAGCAACAGAAATCTGGAGCGGGGAAACCAGGACTTGGGGCCTCTTTTGCCAGGGGGATTTGCCAATCCCCAAAAGACAGCTGAGAGGCTGTCAGTTACCTTGATGATTTTGCAGTGCTAAAGGTCAAAGGTTGGGGTCTAGAGCCTGTTGAGGGTGTGGATTTGGGGTTGGGATCCACAAGGGCTGCTCACTAGGAATAAGGATGAATCATCAACAGCCAGCCTGAAGGTGGACTGCAGATGGGTTTGAGGCATTTAAACATCCCAGGAAAAGAATCTCAGCTCTTGAAATTCCAGTAAGGTCTTCCTAGATTGCTCATGCCCTCAGACTTCCAGCGGAAACCAAAACAAATCTTCTCTGAGGGAAAACAGCATCATCCCAGGATTTAAATTATTTCTGCAAATACATATGTTTTTCAAATGAAATGTCAGAACACAACAAAAGATCACCAGGTTCATGCTGATAAAAGACAACATAGGCAAGGACAAATAGAAACAACAAATTATAGAAACAGATCCCTGGAAGCTGCAGGCACTGACACTCAACACGACTAACAGTGGAAGTTGAAAAGCGCCCTCAGACTGAGAACAAACAAGGATGTTGACAATCACCACTTCTGGTTAACGTTGGATTAAGCATCACTCTCAATACAGGAAGGCAGGAAAAAAACGTAAAACAATTGGAAAGGCAGACACAAAGTTGTCATTATTTTCAGAAGATATGAGTTAGTATGCAGAAACATCAAGAGAATCTAAAATTAAATTTCTAGGATGAATATACTTCACAAAGCTCCATTATGTTTCTAAAAATTAGCCACAAAGTATTACAAAATAAATTTTTGAAAATTTCGAGTAGCAACACCAAAGTCAAATAACTGTGAATAAATCTAGCAAAATATACGCTAGACGTCTGTGTAGAAAACTATCAAATATGAAAAAAGAGACATTAAATGAGATAAAATAATTGGAAAGATAGTCTATGTTCACGGATTAGAATGCTCAATATTGTAAAGATGTTAGTTTCTCTCTGATCTCTAGATCCACTGCATTATCAACTAAATGCTGATTTTATTGTGAAACTTGACAAGGTGAAGTTAAAATTTGTATAAAAGGCAAAGATAGCTAAGATGCTCTCGAGCAGGAACAAGGAAGGATGATACCCTCCTTCTACCTGACACCAATCACTATCATAAGACATAGGAATTAAGATGACGTGGTCCTGGCTCCCGGACACGGACTAAACCAATGGAACTGAATAGAGTCCAGAGACAAATTTAGGTGTGTACTGACCCCTGTTTTATGACAGTGGTGGCTCTCCAGAGCAATGGGGAAAGAATAAACTTTCAATAAATGGTGTGAACTACTGGCTATTCAAATAGAAAAACAAGAAATGAAACTTGACACATAGAAAAAAACACGTCATGGTTTATTATTAAAGGAAGAAGTGCTGTGCAATAAAATTAAGATAAAATATCTGGCAGCCTGGCATCCCCGACACCCCAGACGGTCCTTTAGGCCCAGTGAAAGAGGACTGCAGGTGGCCCGTGGATCCTGGGGAGAAGTCTTGTGGTGCCCCACCGGCTGTGGGCAACCAGTGGGGTCTGGCCTTCTCCCTCCCGGAATGGAGGTCTCGGGGCCTGGCTGCAGAGAGCACAGTGCTTCCCCAGCCCTCCAGCAGGCCCTGCCTTACTTGCTGTTTTGCCAACTGAAAAAGTCCCAGAGAAAGTCCCGGCTGGTTGATGCTGAGCGTGGGGCGCCTAGTGCTGTGCTCACATGCGGAAGCATGGTGGGCTGCCAGACCGTGTCATGAGAGGGGGTCTAAGGAGGCCGGGGCTCCCACACGCCTGCCCTCGGTGCCCGGGCCCCAGGAGCTAGGTTCGGGTGCCCACACCGAGGGGCCCTCCTCAGGGCTTTGGAACCGACTCCATTTACGTGGGAGGGATGACAGAGCCTGACACGGGACACTCGCTCTCCGAATCCCCCACAGCACCCTGCTGGAGCTTTGGCAGCGCGGGGGCAGCGAGGATGGGCTCCATTTACTGAGATTTCCAAGTCTGGGTTAAGGCGGGTCTTCCAATGGGGCCCGGGTCAGGGGGTCACCATGTCACAGTTTTGGACAGTCGACACAGCACAGTGAGGACCTTGAGACCGGAGGAGGGTTCCAATCAAACTGCTGATTTCAGCTGATGAGTTAGCGGGTCTCTGGAGAAATTCCTACAGTGAGCAGGGAAGTCATTTGCAGCTTTCACTGTCCTGAGCAAGAGTCTCCAGGAACAGCGGGGCACCAGGGAGCACCAGGTGCACCCTCCTCCGCCACAGAGAACTCGCTCCTCCAGGCCACCAGAGCCGGCCTCGGGGTGTCCGGCTGCCTCCCAGGAGCTGGGCCTGTCCCCTGAGCCAGGCTGTCCCCTGTCCCTCTGTGGGGCCCCTCTCCCTTCCTGCTCTCCCGAGGACACAGGTCTGGGGGCTGTGGGAAAGGGGGCCGCTTGCCCGGCTGGACGCACCACTCCTGAGAGCCCCACAGGCACCTTTGTTGGGCTGTGAGGCCGGTCCACACCCGGAGCCCTTCTGCTAGGGGAGAGGCTGTCTGCCAAGCCCAGAGCCCAGGAAAATGCCCTCCCCTACTATTGGGGCATCTCTATTTGGGGGTAGGGGGGCCGGGCCTGCCTTGAAGGACACCACTGGCAGCACCATGTAGACCTGGGTTCTCCTGACCCAGGCGGTGTGACCTTGGGCCAGACACTTGACCTCTCTGAGTCTCCTTCTCATGTGACTCGGGATAACACGGTGGACTTGAGGACTATGTGGAGGGAGGATGATAAGCTCGAAGCACAGGGTCTGCGATAGACTCGGGGATCAGTGTCTTCTTTGCCCCTCCCCAGCTGGCCTGACCTTCCTCCCAGCACCCTCCCCTGCCAGCTTTAAGGATCCACCCTCCTTGGCCTGGCCACCGTGCCCTGTCAGGCCTCAGTTTCCGTCCGGTGTTTCACAATCTGGGTGGAGGCGCCCGCTGGCTGCTGGTCACTGTCATAAGCTCCAGCCCCACCGCCCCAGCCCACCCTCAGTTCCCTCACTACCCCCCGCCCCTCCAGCAGCTGTGCCGGGTCATGGCTGCTCCGCTGAGGGTGCCAGGAGCTGTGCCCCAGGGTGAGCCCTGTCCTGCTGTATGCACAGAGCCAGGATGGGGGCAGCGCCACCTCGAGGGGGCAGGGCTCCGGCAGAGGCTCTGGGGCCACAGTGCCTACAGCCCGTGACACCTTTAGGGGCTCACAGAAATGTTTTTGATTTCTTTTAAAATCAGAAGAAAAATGAATACGATTTGGCCCAGACTATATTCACCTTTGAACCTCCACAGTTGTAAAATACGACTTTTTATATTTTCTGTGGTAGAAGGGGCCCACAAAGACGGAAGTGCCCAGGATCCCCCAGATTGGAGCTCCCCCTAGGGACCCTGTTGGACATTCCAAGAAACGCTGGGTGGGGTCAGCACTGCGACCAGGCTGTCAGCTATCAGGAGGGAGTTATCTCTCTCCTATTCTCACAGGCCTGCAACTCCCCCGCCCCCCATAAACAATGCCCCCACAGCAGGCTCCCTCAGCCTTGGCACCAGCAACATTCAGGGCCAGACAGTTTCTTGCCGTGGGTTCTGTCCTGTGCACTGCGGGATGTTAGCAGCACCCCTGGCTTCTCCCTGCTATGCCAGTAGCACCTTGCCCTCCCTGAGTCATGACAACAGTCATGATAAATGTCAGCAGACATTGTCCAATGTCCCCAGGGGGGCAGAATCACCTGCTGTTGAGAACCATGCCTCTTCACTGTCCTAAACCTAAAGATGACCTTATTTCTTGGCCAACCCCTAGAATCTTATCCGTCCCGTGCCCCTTTCTCCCCCCCAGGTGTCTGCAGGCTCATGGGGCACCAGTGGCCTGGAGGGCAGCGCTCCTGGAGAGGGCTGGGCCGGGCATCTTGGCTCATTGCAAGCTCAGTGTGTGACCTCAGCCAGGCTTCCTGCAGGCGGCACCCGTAAGGACAGCCGAGAGAGAAGACTGTCGTGCTGCACAGAGGGGACCTCACTCAGGCTTCAGCATCCACCCGGGGATGGGGCTTTTAGAGACACTGACAAGAGGCCCCTGTGGAAGGCGAGAGACTGGGACCCACACCTTCCGAGGATGGTTCCAAGGGCGGGGAGAGAAGATCCGGTAGGACGAGACCCCTGGGAGCCACCACGGGGCATGCGGGGTCAGCCTGTGGGACCTTTCCTTGGACAAGCCACAGAGCAAGTCCTCTGCCAGGAGGGAGCAGGGCTGCTGTCCCTGGAATTCCTCATGACTTGCAGGGTCTGTGACTCTGACCTGACCCATCAGTGATCAGAGGAGCTGGGACTGGACCTTCACAGCTAAAACCTGCATCTTTGAGGGCAGCAGGGGCTGTGTGCTAACCCGAAGGCCTAGTGGGGAAAACGTGAATGCAGCGGGGCTTTCGAAATCTCTCTGCTGGTAGATCTTAGAAACAGGTAAGGCTGGGTTCCCACCTGGTCCAACCACTGCCTTCTCTTTACCTTCCTCCCTTCCGCCACATCTCCCCAGCAGAGGACTGTGGTCCTCCAGAAGGGTCTGCCAGCAAAGGGGAGCTGCCCAGAGGGAATGCCAGTCTTCTTTTGGGGTGTCCAGGGAAGATTGGGTGGACTGCGCTCCCAGGAGCCTCCTGGCAGGTGTGGTCAGGGGCAGAGAGAGGGGACAAGGATGGTCAGGGGCTCTGCGAACACCACCAGAGGGCAGTGACGTGGACAGGTGGTCCTCGAGAGTCCCCGGGGGCACATCACAGCCAGCCTCCCACCCTCCCCGACCCCTCCGTCTTTCTGTCCTTACTCCCCCACACTCCCGCCTCTTCTCCATTGTAATGTGTTCAGTGGGTATCTTATTTTAACCTTGTTCTTGCCAAGCGCATTTTCGTGTATGTATTTTTACCTTAGGCG
Organism: Ceratotherium simum simum; assembly: GCF_057802395.1. Classification (NCBI taxonomy): domain Eukaryota; kingdom Metazoa; phylum Chordata; class Mammalia; order Perissodactyla; family Rhinocerotidae; genus Ceratotherium; species Ceratotherium simum. The sequence continues at coordinate 2,913,099 of NC_141928.1, read as the reverse complement.
AATGGCACCTATTGTATCTCATTCTGAATTCTACTTTCTCCACTAAGCTTGCATTGTGTGTGCGTGCAGGCGTGGGTGCGTGGGTGCGTGTGTGTGTGTGAGAGAGAGAGACTTTTGGGAACATCCATCTTGATATATATATATGTCTACATTTAGTCTGTTGCTTTCAACTGCCAAGTCATTCTCAAAGGTGAACCTCCGCCATCTTTGACCTGTCCATGTTTCCAAAGTGGTCATCAGGTGACCTCTGACCCCGCCCTCGACACGCCCTCAATGGTGCCATGCAGTCTCCCTCTCTGCGCTCGCACCGTGTGGGGTTTCCGGGTCGTGTGGCCTACGGATCCCTAGTCTGACTGAGTAACACTGGACGGTTCTCCAGAGTGGCTGCACCCACAGAGGGGGCCACACTGCTTCCTACACTGCCTCACCTACCCTTCGCACTCTCAGCTCTCTAGCCGCTGCCGGGGATTTTGAACGGCTGTGCGTGTGTGTTAGCTTCAAGGTTCTCCTCTCACTAAACTCTTTTCTATCTCCTGAGCCCATTTTTTTGCTGTTGGGGTTGCTGCCTTCTCCTTGTACTTTCCAGACATTAATCTTGTGTTGGTTTAAGACACTGCAAATATCTCCTTCCATTCTATCAGCCTCCATTAACTTTGCCCTTGTAGTTTTTTGAGCTTATAAGTTTTGCTTTTAAAGTTTTATTTACGGCATCTTTCCTGCCCCAAGTCCTGCCTACTGACTTTAGTGGCGTCTTGGCATCTCATTCACTAACTTTATTCTGCTTTTCCCATCCGGTTCTTGGCTCCACGTAGTCTGTTTTCCTATGTAACCTCCCCACATACACAGCTTCATTATTATCCTCCATCTCCTGTGCCCATTTCTGGAACCATCTACCAAACCACCGTCGCTCCCCCATTGGCTGTGTGGTGCCAGCTTTGCTGTGTATTAAGATCCCGCACGTGGTCGGTCAGCCGTGTCCCTGAGCTCTTGGATCCAGTCTACAGCTCTATGCCCATACCGCCTGGCATTTATTTCTGCATCTTTGCAGGAGGCCGTCATGTCTCATAGGACAAGTTCACCCTCTTTGCTCTTCCTTAATAAAATTGGTATAGCTATTTGTGGGCCTTAATCCCTCCCCATAAATCCAAGATCACTTCTGTGTTCTGCAAAAAAAATTTTGATTGGGGTTGCATTGAATTTATGGGTTAATTTGGAGACAGTTGACATCTTTATAACATTAGGTCTTCCTATCGGAGAGCACGATGTCTTTCTATTTATTCAGATCTGCTTCTACTTCTCATAGCAGAGTTTTAGATGTTTGGTTAGGTTAATTCCTAGATAGTCTACGGTTGCTGTTTCTACTGTGAATGGCACCTTTTGAAAAATTGTATTTTCTAATTGATCATTACTGGCGAAAATAAATGCTATTGACTTTTGTAGGTCTAATATGTCAAATAGACATACTCAATATATCTGTTGATTCTATTGGCTTTTTTCTAGATAAATCATTTAATCAGGAAAAATCTTAATGACTTACTAAAAATGGAGCTGAGAAAAACTAGTTCCCTTTTTTTCTGGAATGAGAAGAACTCATTCTTCTCACACACACACACACACCTCCATGCACACATGCATGCATGCACACGCACGTGCACATATTTCCCCACGCACACACACACATACATGTGTGCAAAAACCACCAATCTCCCTTCTCTCCTGCAGAGTCTTGTGATCCTACTTGGCATTATGACACACGTCCATCAGCCGCACAGGCTGGGACACAGGCGTGGGCTCCCGGGTCTGGCTGGGGAAGTATGACACAGAGTCAAAGAGTCATGGTGAAATAAGACTGCCCTGCGTGTCTTCCTTCCAGCCTCAGCGACTGTCACCTCCTTTCTCTTCCTGGACAGGCGAGGGGTGCGGCTCCCCAGTTGGAGAGGCAGAAGCAGACCTCATCCCCAGACCCTGATGGCAAACGTCTCTGAGGACTTGCATCCCCCTGCCGAGAAAGCTCTCCCACTCCAGGTTCTCCTGGCTTTAGGCTAATCTGCAGCCTCAGGGACACCCTCGCCCTCTCAGAGCCTCAGTTTCCCCATTTACAGACAGGCGTTTGGACCAGACGTCCTTTCAGACTCTTCTCTGCTGGAGCCTCCTCCCCACCCCCACCCCCACTCCCACCCCCAGCTGGCCCTGCACTCGGACCCCAGGATCCTGGACCTTCTCTGGCAGAGCCCTGCGCTGCTTCTGGTTGTGGTTTTATTACTTGAGCCTCGTGCAACAGGCAAGAATCCTCCAGCTCTTGTGTCAGGATTCTGTTTGGGGTAAAAGATTCCAAATTCCGTAGGAGCTCGGTCCAGCGAAAGACGCACTTGCCCACGGGGGGTTTGTCTCCATATTTGAGGCAAAGTGGAACAACAAGCATGCTCAAGGAGCAGGAATGTGAAATGGGGCAGCCACAGTGGAAGACACTCCGGCTCCTCCTGGAACACAGAGTGACCATGTGACCCGGTGATTCCACCCCTAGGTGTGTATCTGCCCAGGGGAAATGACAACGGACAGCCACACAAAAACTTGTACACCCGTGTTCACAGCAGCACTATTCACAATAACCAAAAGGTGCAAACATCCCAGATGCCCATCAACTGATAAATGAGTAAACAAATTATGGTCTGTCCATATAATGGAATATTACTCGAGCATGAAAAAGGATGAAGCACTGACATTCTGCAGCGTGGATGAACCTTCCAAATATGCTGAGTGAGACAAGCCAGACATGGAACCACAGGTTGTATGACTCCATTTATACGAAATGTCCAGAACAGGCAGGTCCGTGGAGGCAGAAAGGAGATGGTCATCAGGGTTGGGGGGGGAGGGGAACAGAGGGATGACAGCTGAAGGGTAAGGGTTTCTTTTGAGGTCTAAAACTAGAATGTGGTGATCATTGCACAACTCTGCGAATATACTGAAAAACACTGAACTGTGTGGTTTTTGTGGGTGAATTTTATGGAATGTGAATTAGATCCCAATAAAGCTGTTAAAAAGAGAGAGAGAGCTGGGAAGAAGGTGATGGGTGGGCATCCTCCAGCACCCGGGACGCTGGCTCACAGGTTCCTAGACCTGGGTCGGGGGGGCTGCCCCTGAGGCCCGGATGGGGGTTTCCTTCAGCCCAGGGCTGCGGGGTGGGGAGATACCTCGCTTTCTGCTCAGCACAGCCGCCTTGCACCCACTCCCTTTCCTTCCTTTCTCTCGTCCTCCTCTTTCCAGCTGTGTCAGGCTCTTCTCTGTGCAGCGCCCCCTGCACTAGCCCACTAGGCTTTAGATGGCCCCCTTCCACCTACAAAACCACCGAGGTGCTCCGCAGCCCTCGAGGGAGCCAAGGGTGAGGGCGGGATGTGGGCGGGCCCCTGGAGGGAAGAACACTCCTAACTGCCTGGAGGTCAGCCGTGCAGGGACAGAAGCATCTGGGGCTCCGGCAGGAAGCAGCCCTCACCCTGAGGCTCCTTTTAATTTCCCAGAGATGATAACGCGGGCCCGGAGTATCCACCAGAACCTGGAGACAGATGACTGGAGTTTGCAGGGTAATAGTTTGTGTTGAGTAAATTGGAATTTATATCACGGGAGGCAGATGATCCCCATTAAAACTCTCCGGCATCCCCAGACTATGGGAGTGTGCACAGCACTGCTCACCGAGGACAGAAACAGAGACCGCATCCCCGAAGAACCCCACTCGCCCCACAGATTTGTAATGAGTGGACAAGCCCGAGAACGCTGTGGAGAAGCAGATCTCCCTGTGTCCTCCACCCGATTCGCACAGGTTAGGGTCATTTTCACCTTCCGGAAATTCGGAAAACAAATCAGGAAGTAGGGAGTTTTTGTTTTCTTTTGGTTTTGGGGGTTGTTGTTTAGTTTTGTGTGTATTTTTAAAGCTTGTGAACAGACGAGAAAAAATCCAGGAGTGTGTTCTCACCTGTTAAAACTAGTTCTTAAAATCCCAAATCCTTCCACTGCTTTTGTGTGTGTGTGTGAGGAAGATCAGCCCTGAGCTAACATCATACTAATCCTCCTCTTTTCGCTGAGGAAGATGGGCTCTGAGCTAACATCTATTGCCAATCCTCCTTTTTTCTTTTCGTCAAAGCCCCAGTAGATAGTTGTATGTCATAGCTGCACGTCCTTCTAGTTGCTGTATGTAGGACGCGGCCTCAGCATGGCTGGAGAAGCAGTGCGTCGGTGCGTGCCCGGGATCCGAACCCGGGCCTCCGGTAGCTGAGTGCGAGCACTTAACCGCTAAACCACAGGCGGGCCCCCTTCCACTGCTTTTTGCTCCTGGGGACCAGCACACAATCTGCTTTGCTCTTGATTTAAACAGGCTGACAAGCTGCTGCCCACTTGGCGGCTCGGTGGCAGGACCAGTTTGGGACTGTCATATATAATGCATGAAACGAGCCACAGAGGGATTAAAGCCATGTTGAACGCGTGCGTTTTCCTCTCTGGAGCTCTGTTCCCGAAGCCATTGTGCAAACATATTTACTCCGCATAAAAGAATGGGATGAGGCTGCCCACAATTTGTTCACTGCAGCCGATTTAATTTTTAAACTTGCATTAGGACAGGATTAACCTTGCTGAAGGATATCGAGACGTGGATGGAATGTATAACTAATCCGGGGTACACGTTGCTATGGGAGAAGCACTGCATGGAGTTAAATATTCACTGCACATAAGTACCTTCTCCCCGGTGCCCCTCATCCCTGTGCAGTCACCTCGCATAGCAGGTTCTTTGCCCAGTGGCGTGGAACACGGGGCCTGAGGCTCAGGCCTGGACATACAGCTCTTCCTTCCATTCTCCCAGCACCCTTAATCCTGGTCATCCCAGTGACAAGAGGTGGCTGTGGGAAGACGGGTGAATTTGCAGACTCATGCAAGCACACCTACGGTCCCTTCTGGGTTCTTTCTCACCTTCTCTGGAGGATGGCTCTCTGGAAGGGAGAGAGAACCAAGCCACAGTCATAGAGGAGTCAACACCGTCCTAATCTATGACCCGAGAGGCAAGAGAGAGAGTATAACCCAGCAACTCCAAGGGAAGAATCCCAGAGAAGCCTCTGATTGGCTGGTGGTCAGCCAATCATCTGATGGAGGAAAATGAGGGTGGAGCTGCTGGGCCACCACAGGGGACCATGACCAGGGCACAAGCAGGCTGACCAACTGACTCTTCCGTCTGGGACTGTTCCAATTTCAGCAGTGAAAGTTCCATGTGCCAGAGACCCTTTTGTCCTGGGCAAACCATATGGTTGGTACTCCAAGCTCAAGAATCCTTCTAGAAACCTCCAAACCTGATTAGTGAGTTGGGTGAACAAGCTGTGACCTGTTTCCCAAGCATTTCATTTGAGTGATTTCCCCACCGAGTGTTTTAAGAAGAGATTTCAAAAGGCACGAAAAACGAGAACTGAAACACGGTCAGAGTGCCTCCCGTGGTTTTTTCCTCGGCAGAACGCAAACCCCGGTGTCATCTCCCGGTTGAACCGAAACCACCTTTGGGGCACTCCTGCGGGCCCCCCGCCTGCCAGGTTCCTCTTTCAGGTGCTGCCAGCCCGAAGTTTTTCAGCTAACGCTCGGGTCAGGCACACTTTGGCCTCGGCCACAACGGTTGCTCCACTCCCTACGAGTCCTCCCAAGACCCAAATCAGAGGAGTGGTCCTAGCTCCCACTTCCAGTGGAGACTGTCCTGGGTCTCAGAACAGTCTGGACACCTAGATATTTCAAGTTCTCTTCCCTTCAGGACAAAGGCCTGAGCAGCCCCATGACCTGCACACACTGCAAGGAGGGGCAGTTTCGGCCGCCCTGGTCCCTTTGAGCTTGCTGATGGCAGGAGTGGCCCTGGGGCCTCGGGTCACCTAGACATGCTTCACGGACATGAAGGGCTGTAGAGTGGACGGCACACAGCTGGTAGCACCATCCACATGCAAGTTTCAACCATCTTTGATGTAAAGGATATCCACAATTACATAACAACAACAGGTGACATTCATTGAGTGCTGGCTGGGACGGCGCCAAGAACACTATCATTTTTCTTCATCTTTGCAACCTCTTGGAGGGTATCTTCATTCTGCATTTTACCCTTGAGGGGCCTGAGGCAACCTGGTACAGATCACATAGCTACTGCACGTAGTGAGGCATGGATGAGCATTGGAGGGGAATTGAACTGCAGCTTTGCAAGGAGGAAGATCCTTGCCTTTTCCAGGATGTAGCCACTGTCGCCTGCTGTGCCCACCACCACTAGCATCCTCATGGGGTACTCCTCCTGTGGGGCTCAGATTTCAAATCAGTTCTGCTTCCTCCTATCAAATCTCTCCTATTAGCTGCGCTAAAAGGAGACAAAAGATTGCCTGATTGCTTGTAAATACTGATGAGCTGATCCTTTCAGGGAGGGTCTCCCTTTCCTTTGAACACGCACTCCTAACTGGACGGTTTGTCAAGGAGGTAACTGATTAAAAATCAGGACATCATCTCCCCGACCCTCAACCAATACCGCTCTCCTTCTGCCTCCCCAAACTCCACAGGCTGGAGGAGAGCAGTCTGCAGGGGCAGTTGGGATTCTGGAAAGTTGCCAGTGTCCCACCCTGCCTCTGATGTGAGCTAGTGTTGTTCCTGGTGGTTGGGTGGCTGTGGTCTCTGACTGCCCTCCACCGGTTCCCTCCCTGCTCTCTCTAGGGTGGGCTGCTGTCAGCGGGAACCTGAGCCACACTGGGCCGGCCTGGAGTTGACAGCGACGGATGTGGTCGGAGCAGGCACCAGACAGCGAGGAGCTGAGGTTCCCATCCCGGTCAGTTCAGCGTCTCCGTGCCCTGCTCCCTGGCTGCAAATCCTCTCCTTGGGCGTCTCACCTGTCAAACGAGGAGCCGGGCCTCGTCTTGCTCACAGAAGGGTGGGATTGAGTGCTGGACTTTGTCACGAGGCAGATGAGGAGGAGGAAGGGCTGCTGCTTCCGGCACCCTTGGGCCCTGTGGATGCTCACTGTAGGGTCAGGGCTCACCTTTCAGGCAGGTCCCATTGTTATCCCTACTTTCCAGGTGACAAAACCGTGGCTCTGTTGGGGAAGGCTGTTCGCTCGTCATCACCAGAAATGCAGTCCACGGAGCTCCTGGACCCGGAGTTGGAACCGGGTTAGGCAACTTTCCCACAAGGTGCCCACCTTGCTCCCCTGGGGCCTCCATCTCCTCAAGCCCTCTCCGACTTCTAAGACCAGTGCAAGTGTCCCTTTTCCTATGAACAGGACGACAGGACACTTTGGAGAGGGAAACGGACCCCTAGGAGTGCCAACAGGTGTTAAAGGATGTCCACTAAGGGCAAACAGGGACTGTCCCAGGCAAGTGAGGCGCATGGGCCCTCTGTATGCATGGATCACCTGGAGGCCGCTTGTTCCCTTGTGAGTGAGACTGACCCACATCTCCACACGACAAGCCTTCAGAGAGGGAAGAGCAGTACCCAGTGGTTGTCCCCTCAGGGAGGGTCAACAGGGCAAGTCCCTGCCCCCAAGGCTCCCACATGACCAGGGGCTTGCCCCTAGGGACCAGCTGGAGGGAACAAATCCGGGAGGGTCCACGCTCCCCGTCCCCGCCCCCGCCCCCGCCCCCTTTGGGACAGGCTCTCTGAGGGCCCAAGGACCCTTTCAGCCAGCCTGGGAGCAAACAGGAGCAATCCTATTTTTTCATCACAAACTAAGAGCCATTTCTGTCTGTCCCTGGTCTGCCCTCACGGACCCTGCGAGGCCTGCCGCCATCCGCGGGTGCTTTTGTTCTCCCTCACTGTATAGAGACACTCCTGGAGCTTTTCTGCTGCTGCAAAGACAGCTTTGATTCTCTGCCGAGAATCCGTACCGCAGCCTCCAAAATGGGACCATTCCTCCTGAGAGGAGCAGAGGAAAATCGCTTTGCCAACTCCGGGTAATTAAGTCGCCGCGCAGTTATGGAACACGACTTTCATCTTCAAAGCTCTCCTCGGTTGCTCATTAGTCATCTCAGCCCCCGGGGATAGAACTGCTGGTTCTCTTCCTAAGAGTGGGGAAACTGAGTCAGCTGTGCCTACCCCACCCCCATCCCCTCAATTTGGAGTGGAAATGGCGCCCCTGGGCGTGCTCTGGGGGCGCATCTCATCCGTGTAGCATCCGCTTGTGTCTGCAGCCCCCCCCCCGGGCACGGACACGGGACTCAATAAAAATGCTATTTTAAATAAAAAGGAAGCTGCTTGGCTCTGCACGGGGAGGGCTGCCATCGGGCGCCGGCAGCACCTGCTTTTGCTCATCTTCTTCTCTGGAACCTGCGCGTTTTCAGCTCACAGCCTCCCCTGGAACGCTGACTGTCTTACCCACTTCTTAGTGAGCAGTTTCAAGGAAAGCACTGCTTTGCTCTCAAATGCCTTCCTTTCCAATTCGGACAAACTGCTATAAATACAACACACCCTGTTTTGCATTCAAATTGTTGTGAAAGTTTGAGGCTGTAAATAATATTCTCTCGGTGCTCAAGACAGAATTATTATTATTTTTTCCCCAGGTCTTGGAACCAGTGATAAATTAAACATTCCTTTTGCTCTCCCCACCCGCAGCTGACATCGAACATGGAGCTGATTGCTCTGTACCTGCCACTGAGGATTAAAGGTGACCTGTGCGTCGTGGCGAGGCCAGGAAGGAACAAGACTAGAGCTCTGAGCCCGGGGCAGGGAGGGCGTGCTAAGTGTGTGGTTGGGGGGTGCTATTCCGGATCACAGCATCTGGTTCCTGTTTTCTCTGGGCAATCTTCCGATAATAAAGAGTTTATCCTCTGAGCTCAGAGGTTGGTACCCAAGCTAGTCATTTTACACAGGGGGAAACTGAGGCAGAGAGGAGCTTTCTGCCGCGAGCCTCTTCTCTCCTTTCCTCATACACTGTTCTCGATGATGGTCTGCTTGGGGTCAGACTGGGAACCCCCAGGAGGCCTTGCCCGGATCCTGGGATGTGGTGCTTCTCCGGAGATGCTAGGCACAGCTCGTGGACATGGGAGCCACCGCCATCCCGGGGTCCTTCCTGGTGGAAACAAAGGCCATGGGCGTCTTAGATACAAAGAGCCAGCGGGGGCAGATCCGCTGGCCTGGCTCCCGCACGCTGCTGATCTTGAGCAACTCCTGGGGGTTTCGTTTCCCGGGCTGTGAGTGAGGAGGAAGCCACAGGGGGTTAAGTGAGGTATGCAGCACATGAAGAGCAGCACGGGGGAGCACTGGGCCGGCCCCCCTCCTGCCTCCAGCCAGGGACAGTGCGGAGGCTCCTCCGCTCCGCTCAGCGCAAACTCCGCCATCTGTCTCCAGGACGCTGCGGGCAGCATGCTGCGCTGTCCGTGATGGTGATGATAACACCCACCTGTGTGCAGCTTTCAACCGCTCTGCCATGTCCGGCACCTCCTCCCCCCTCAACAGCTCCGTGGGGAGGCAGGCTGGGGGCCCGAGGGACGACGAAGAGCTCTGGCCTCAGGAAGGGGGCGGGCATGCAGCCCTCCAGCTGCTGGTCAGCTGCCTGTGCGCATCCGAATCCCCGGGCAGATTTCCTCACTTCAGATGCCAGAGCCCCAGCCGAAACCCGCCAGCCCAGGGTCTCTGGGGCAGGGCCAGCAGGGCTCAGGCCTTTGGCTCCCTTGGAATGTGCTAGAAGACTCTTCCTGCCTTGCGGTACCCTGGGGGCACCTTGGCCCCAAACTGCCCAGCGGGGCCCCCACAGTCACCTGCAGTTTCTCGGGCAGCTCAGCGGCCTGGCCAGGCCATTACGACACTCACGCCGCGTCGGACGGATCGTGGCCTGGAAGATTCAGCACAGAGTTGGAAAAATAGCGCACTCTTGCCCTGCCAGGTGCAGCTCTAGAAGCTTCTTCACTGCGACTCCACCTCCCTCAGACAAGGCGCTCTGGCTTGCCTGCGTCTTCACGGCCTGGAAAGCTGTCCTGCTCCACTGTCCCCCCGCCAGCAGGTGGACGGGGAGGCTGACCATCCCCACCTCACAGAGGAGGACAGAGGCATTCATGAAGGTCGCGGACAGCAGGCCACGGGGCCACGGCTGCCCGCTCCACCACACCTGCCCTGACGCCCTTCCCAAGAAGGCGGTGGTGGGAGTCCCATCTCACCCCTGAGCACTCCCCTGGGGACGTCCTTGCCTCCACCGCCTTTGGGTGTCCCCAGCCCTGGCCGTGGCAGGGCAGTGCCAGCAGACAGGGGCTCTCCAGCCCAGCTCCCTGGGGCCCAAGCGTTCCATCGCCGACTGCAGACAGGCCTCTGGGGCCGGATCCTGGAGCAGCATCTGCTGGCTGGTTCCCCGCCCATCCTCTGCATCCACCCGGGCCTTCACACATGTTCAGTCCTGGCACGACGTCTTGGAAACACGGCTGGTGCTGCTAACCGAGGTTACGTTAAAAGTTAACGTGTGACCAAGAAATACGTTTTGGTGAGGACCAGCTGCGTGACCCGGGGCAATGATCTTGACCAGAGCCCTCGTTTCCTCCTGTGAAAGCTGTGTGACGAGGATAAACACGTGCAAAGAGCCCAGAACAGGGCCCCGCGTGGAGCTGCCCTCCACACACGTTAGCTCTGATGAGCGCGCTTTGGTCACGACGATTTGCTTCAAGTTTTCTGATTATTTAAGGCATGCATGCTCATTATACAAAGTTTGCATAAAGGCAGAAAAATCAAAGAAGAAAATTAAGACATTCCCAGAAATAACCAGTGTTCGCATTTCAGATACTCCCTTCCAGTCTTTGTACTACGCACACGTGGGCCAGCTGCCATCTGCTTCGTCTCGGGTCCTAGAACGTTAGAACAGGGCGCCTCTGCCCTGACCACACCCCTCCGTCTCAGCCCCACTCTAGTGCACACCACGGCTCCTCCTGCTCCCCGACAGCAGCCGGCCAGGGTCTGCCAGAGCGCCTACGATGCTGGGGGACGCACACCTGCCGTGCCCCGTAAGCGCGCTGCTGCAGGGCCCTCCCCCTCGTCCCCGTTATATGGGCAGAAACCTGAGCCCTCCCTTGCCCCCCTTGTCCAGGAGGATGGAGATGTCTGTCTGATTTGGGAGTCTGGACTCTGACCCCTTGGCCTCCCATTCCCTTCTCGTCCTGGGGCAGAGGGGCTGGTAAAAGCTGCATGAGTTTAGGCAACCTTTGTGGGGGAAACCTCCTGCTTGTGCCCAGGAGCTCAGCAGGTGTGGGGGATGGAGGCCAGGTTCTGGCTTTGGCTGTGGGCACCTGGGGCGTCCCCACACTGCACACATGCAGTCAAGCCACATGAAGATGCTGCTGGCCTTGCCCTTGAGTTAGAACAGTGCGTTCAGAGCATCCTCCGCTTATGAATAACAGGAAGCCAACGACACCACGAGAGCACATGGCACCTCTAAGCCGCTCCGGCCTCCCACCCGTCACTGCCACTGTGGCTGATTCCATGCTCTGCTGTGACAGATTTCTCTAGAAACCCACCAGTTTACAGCATCTACATCTGCCTTCTGGAGGCCCTGGACCAAACTGTACTGGAAGATAGCAGAAGCAACAACGGAAATCTCATTTCTCCAGAGGGCCCTGAAGAGGCGCGGGAATTCGGGAACTGAAGGCCTGCAGAGGAGGGGCGCCAGCCTCACCAGGAGACTCATCCTCAGAGAGGCCACAGCTGGGCAGCAGTGCGCGCTGGTGAGGCTGGCCGGCGGCCACCCCTCCGTGGTCCCTGGTCTCGGAGGAGACGCCCAGCCATGGGGGCGAGCAGGTGCACGGCTTTCCGAGACCGTTTTCCTGGGAGCCCAGGACTGACAGCACCCTCCTCGCACCCCCCCCCGCCCCCTGCAGTACTCGGGGCTGACCAGCAGCCTCACCGTGGACAGGGAGTGACAGGAGACGTCATCTCAGGGGCTCTGGGAGCGCTGGGCTCTGCCGCGATTTCCTCCACTGAAGGGTTCCCTCTCGTCCCGTTGCTGTTAGCTCTCAGGGAGGATGTGGTGTCCTTTCCTCCAACCGAGCATGTCGGCAGAACCATCCTGTAGGCTTGATGTGGGGCTGCCTTTCTCTCTCACGCTCCTGAATTCCGCCAACTCCAGCTGGGTGAGCTTTGATGGTGGGTGCCATGGTCACGGGGGTGTGCCCCGCAGATGCACGGACCACCCTCCAGGGGCTGGAGCACAGCCTCCAACACCGTTTCCTCAGGCCTGAGTCAGCACAGGGGACAGTCACCAAACTAGGGACACAGTCATGCTCACCCTGGGCTCCTGGGACGGGTGCAGAGAGGGGGGTCCATCTCCCCCACGGCGGCGTGTTCATCACTCACGTGGGCCTTAGTCAAGTGCGGTCTCCCCGCCCACCTTCACGGCTCCCTCTTCCACGACCCCGGTCTTTTCTTCATGGACTCATATTGATTGATGAACTTGCCATTTACATGTTTGTTGCCTCCTCATCCCCCGTGAGAATGGGTTTGTGTCCATCCGGTTCTTGGCACTTGGAAAGCACCATATGAAAGTTCATCGAATGAACACATGCACAAATAGGGCCCTTCTCTGTGCCAGGGGTGGAGCCAGGCACTGGAACTGCAGACACGGTCAAGAGGGGCCCTGCCCGGAGGTCTTCACTGTGGGGGACGCGCATGCCCACTCAGCGATTCCGCTCTTGGGTATTGACCCAGGAGACATGGAAACCATGGCCACGAGAAGAGGTGAACAGGAATACTCACAGCCTCTCTTCATAACCACTCCATCTGGAAAAACCCAGTGTCCATCAATAGGAGGATAGACAAACAGAATGGGGTATGGTCATACTATGGGATACTCCTCAAAGGTGAAAAGAAACATGCAACCACACAGACGCATCTCAAAAACCTTATGTGGAGCAAAATAAGCTAGACGCAAAATTCCCGGGCCGTGCTGTTCACATGATTTCTAAGAACAGGCACGACTAATCACGGTGACACTGATCAATAAATGGATGCATTGTTGGGGGCAGGGTGACTAGAAGGGGCTCCAGGGAACTTTCCAGGGTGATGAAAATATTCCATAATTTGGGGTTGGGGTCGTGACCATTTGGGTGCCTACAACTGTTAAAATTTATTAAATTAAAACCTTAATTTTTTTCGTAAATTTTTTCTCAAGTGGAGGAAAGGAGACAGAGCACACTTTATCATAAATATCCGCCTTGCCATCACTCTGGGGCTGCGCCTCCACTCACCCCAGTGAGGCCTTGCTTACAGATAGAGTTTGCCTTGACTGGTCTGTTGAGATTCTGGCCATGGGTAGGTAGTTTTGGTCATTGTAATTTTTAAAACTGCTTTATTAAAATATAATTCACATACCACAAAATTCACTCATTTAAAGTACACAAATCAATGGTTTTTGGTATGTTCACAGAGTGGTATAATGATCAGCACAATCTAACTTAGGAATATTTCCATCACCCCCAAAAGAGACCCGGTGCCATTAGCAGTCACTCCCTGAGCCCAGGCGATCACTAGTCTGCTTTGTGTTTCTATGGATTTGCCTATTCTGGACACTTCATATAAACAAAATCATACAATCTGTGAGTTTTGTGGCTGGCTTCTTCTACTTAGCATAATGTTTTCAAGGTTCATCCATGTTATAACATTTGTCAGCTCTGTGTTCCCTTTTTTTTTTGCAGAATAATATTCCAACGTACATGTATACCACATTTTGTTTATCCGTCCATCAGTTGGTGGAGTTTGAGTTGTTTCCACTTTTTGGCAACTGCAAATAGTGCTGCTATGAATATTTATGTACTGAGGAGCTCGGCTCCTGGTTAAACCCTCTGTGATTCTTCAGGCCTGACCATAGGTGACTGTAAAGGCTCTACCTGGGGGGCCTCACAGGGGACGCCGCCCCCGACGCCGCACTTGGTGACAGCATGCATTGCCGTCTCAGGGAGCTGCAGTCAAGGACGCAGGGTCCCCGCCGGCCCTGCTCTTTCACATATGTGCCTCGCTAGCCCTGGCGCCTTCACTCCTAAGTCTCTTTATCTGAGGCTTGGGCAGGGGTCTTCTTCAGGACCCTCTTCCCAGACTTCCTTGTGGGGACGGGGAAAGCCTGAAGGCACTTTCCCTGCTCTGACTCAGTACCTGGTGCCCCTCCACTCTTGGCCTACGCCTCGCCCACCCCGACCCCAGAGCCCATGAAACTGGGTCCCTGACATCTGTGCCGATCCACCAGACCCTCGACCTGTGCACCGCTTCACGGGGGAATGGAACAGGGGTAGTCGGCATTTTCTCTGGTTTTAGATTCTTGCTAATTCCATCGCGGTTAGTGACGAAAGGCTTAATCTTTGATTTATGGTTTGTCTCTGTAATCGCTACCCTGACACCCGGCAGCTCAGCTCTCTCTCCCTCTCCCAGATCAGCGAGCTCCTGGCATGCACACGTTTTTGTGTGGACACATGTTTCCGTGTCTCTCAGGCATATTCCTAGGAGTGGAATTGCTGGGTCAAACAGTAACTCTGTGGTTAACCATCGGAGGAGCTGCCCGAGCGTTTCCCAAAGCATCTGTGCCATCACACATTGCCACCAGCAGTGTGTGAGGGCTGCAGTGTCCGCATCCTCGTCAACACTTGTCATCGTCTGCCTTTTTGATTACAGCCATCCTAGTGGGTGTGAGGTGGTGTCTCATTGTGGTTTCGACCTGCGTTTTCCTGACGGCTAATGACGTTGAGCATCTTCATGTGCCCATTAGTCCTTTGCATATATTACTCGGAGAAAGGTCTATTCGAGTCGTTCGTCCTTTAAAAGAATTGGGTTCTCTTTTTTTATTATTGAGTAGTAAGAGTTCTTTATACATTCTAGATACAAGTCCCTTGTCAGATATACGATTTGCAAATATTTTCTCCCACTCTGTCAGTTGCCTTCATTTTTTGTGTGTCCTTTCATGTGCAAAAGTTTTTAATTTTAATAAGTCCAATTATGTATTTTTTCTTTTGTTCCTTCTGCTTTAGATGTCATGTCAAAGAAACCACTGCCTGATCCAATGTTGCGATGGATATGCCTACGTTTTCTTCTGAGATAAGAAGTGGGTGTTTTTTATAGTTTTTCTTTTATAGTTCTAGCTCTGGCATCTAGTCTGGATACATTTTGAGTTAATTTTTAATGTAGGGGTAATTTTTGGATATGCATATGGATATCCAGTTGCCCGAGCATGATCTGTTCTTCCCCCACTGAATTGTCTTGGTATTCTAACTGAACGTCAATTGCCCACACACGGGAGGGTTTGTTTCTGGATTCTCAATTCCACCCCATTGAGCTGTCTCATTAAGTTGATCCTTATGCCAGAGCCACACTGTCTTTATTATAGCTTTAGAGTAGGTTTTGAAATCAGGAAGTGTGAGTCCTCTAACTTTGTCCTTCTTTTTCAAGATTGGTTTGGCTATTCTAGATTCCTTGCATTTCCACGTGAATTTTAGGATCAGCTTATCTACTTCCACAAAAAAAGACAGCTAAGATTTTGCTAGGGATGAATCTGTATGTAAATTTGAGGAGTATTGCCACTTAACAATAGTAAGTCCTTCGTGTCCAGAACATAGATTGTCTTTCCATTTATTCAGATATTCATTAATTTCTACCAATAATGTTTTGTAGTTTTCAGTGTACAAGTCTTCTGCTTGTTTTGCTAAATTTATCCCTAGGGATTTTATTCTTTTTAAAGGTATTATAAATGGAATTATTTTCTTGTTTTCATTTTTGGATTGTTCATTACAAGTATATAGAAATGAATTGATTTCTGTATATTGACCTTGTATCCTGCCACATTGCTGAACTCTTTATTAGTCCTAAGTTTTTTAGTGGTATATCATTGTGAATTCCTTGGGATTTTCTACATACAAGATCATCTCATCTGCAAATAGAGATGGTGTTACTTTTATCTTTTCTGCCCAGATGCCTTTTATTTCTTTTTCTTGCTTAATTGCTTTGGCTAGAATCTCTAGTACAATGTTGGATAGAAGTGGCTAGAATGAAAATCCTTGTCTTGTTCCTTATTTTAGGGTAAAAGCATCCCGTCTTTCTGTATCAAGTACAATGTTAGCTGTGGGCACTGTGGTTATTCTTAAATGGTGCCAAAGCAAAAGCTTCCTTCACTTTCTCAGCAAAACTTTTAGAAACCATGAACCTCCAGAAGCTTCATTCTTCCTCTGCTCCTCATGCTCACCCTCTACCCTCCTCTGTCTTTACTTCTTTAAGATTTCAACCAAAACCCACAAGCTGCTTCCTATACTACCCTCAATTCTTCAGCTGAAGTTGGAATCTCGGGACCAAACCTGAGCACTTAGTGCCTAAGTCCTCAAGGCAGAATAATCTCTAACCCAACAATTGGGGTGCTCCTTGGAGAAGCAAAGGAACACCATGCAAATGCCATCAACATTCAGACATGCCTCCTTTTGTGCTTGTAGCTGTCACAAATCCTTTAGGAGTGCATTGTTGGATGGATGGATGGGTAAAGATAAAGAATGCTTTCTGATTTAACAACCGTCAAGTGCCAGGTGGGAGAAATGGAAGTCTGGGAGCAACAGTGACTCTGGCAGAGTTTTTATCCAAATTCATGCAAAGTTCATTTATTCGATGAATATGTATTGAACTCCTATTATACGCCAGGCACTGGGGAAACAAGAATGAAGGAGACGGAGAGAAGGCCTGCCGTTTGACACATCAGCCTAGTGGGTGCAGAGATTTGCCTCCAGTGGCCCCATCAGGGCCTGGGTCTGAGAAAGCAGTACTGTGTCTAGTCGTCTGGGCTGGGGCGTGGCTGGCTCCTCCCTCTCTGAGTGAGGTTAGCCAGAGAACCTGCCTTACTAGGGACTCTGCTGTGTGTCCATGCCTTGGAGCACCTGGACATTGTCTATGAGACCCGCGTTTGAGAGCAGAGGAGAGGCAGCTGGCAGAGAAAAGAAGAAAGGGGATCCATGCTCTCTCTCTGCCATGCTCTGATGTGACCCTGGCCCTGGGGCTGGAGAGGGGTCTTCACTGGAGCAAAGGCTGGGGCATGCCAGAGCCCTGAGGGCTGTGGTTCTGAGCTCCAACTTCTGTCACATGGAAGTGATGGTGTCAGAGGAAGGTGAGGATTAAACATGGTTCATTAAATGTAAACACATATTTTTCTCTGTCAATCTGGTCTTTGAGCAAGCCTCCAGATTCACACCATACTATTAATTACAGGGGTTTCCCATGGAGCATAATAACAGAGGTGCACAGAGGCTGATAAATTATGAATGAAAATTGATTCTGGACGCAGTGATAAGTGAGGCTGTCTTGGTGCCTACAGCCCACAATGGAGGCAGGGCTGACTGACGGGTATGGGCACGTAGAGAATGATTCCTCCCCACCCTGAGGGAGACCCCGGAACCCCAGGATCTGTGCTCTCTCCGCTGGCACAGCCACATTGCACTGTTGCAGCCCTCCCCATCCCTCTGGGCCAGCCAGCCAAGGCAATCTGACAGCTGTGGCCAGCCAGATGGGGCTGCCATATGCTTGTGTGCCACGGCCTCACTTCTCTCCACTAGGCCTTTGCTGTGGAAGGAGCTCCCAGGATGGCGGGATGGAAGGAGCTCCCAGGATGGAGGGATGGCCTGAGCCAGGGACGTCTGTGTCGTTGTGGTTTGGAGCATCCATGCCACCTCCTGGGCAGAATCTGGGAGGCAGTGAAGGGGCGGCCCAGAGGGGCCCAAGGGAGGTGTCTCCCGCACCGTGGACCCCACACAGGAAGAGCCATGCCTAGAGAAGACCCGTGCCCCAGCACGTGTTGCCACAGCACCACTGGCTCAGACCTTCACAACTCCACCCGCTGAGAATTCCTGCATGTTCTGGGTCTTACCTTCACCATCTGCAGCTGCTGGGTGCAATAACATTTTCTGAGATCCTTTTCTCCTCCTGAAGTTTCAAAGGATTGACAAGAATGACAAGAGTCAACCAGGTTTCCCTCCAGGTGCCATTTTTCCTGGTCTTGGGTTAACATTTTTAAATGGGGCTGCAGTAAGCCTTTCCATCTTTATGTGTGTCTGTGTGTGTCTCTCTGTGTACATGTGTGTGCCTGTGTATATATGCATGTATCTGCCTGCATGTCTTCTGTGTGCGTATGTGTCTGCATGTGTGTCTATATCTGTGTGTCTGTGTGTTTCTGTCTGTGTGCACGTGTGCATGCACACTCTTGTGCTCTAGTCTCCAAGCCTAGCCCTCGTGGTCTCGATTTGACGAGATGAGCGACAATGGAGCGTCCTCTCCTCTGCACACAGGGGGCCTAGTCTCTGCGTTCTAAAGGGCAGAGCCAATTTCTGTGAATTTCGTGGGGTGTCCTTGTACGATTCTTTCCGTGGAAAGTCTGGCTGGCCTTGGACATTGTCACCATTCTCCCAGTGACTGCTGCACACCACTGAGAGCTGCTTTCTTATCCTCTGGGACTAGGGGAACAGGGTTTCACTTTTTAGGGGCTAGGTTTGTGCGAGGCTTTGATCAGAGAGGCAGAGCCACGGGAGATGGATATAAAGGACTTATTATAGGGATCTGCCCTTATGCAATTGTGGGAGCTGGCGACATAGTCCACGGAGCCTCTCGCTTCTGTGTCTGCTGGTGGAGCAGGGCAGCAGGTTGGGAAGAAGAGACTGACGTAAAGTGGGGGAGGGACAGACAGCCTGGACACTGCTGGGATGAAGGGGACCTAGGATGGTCTCATGGCCCACAGCCTCCAGCTTCCACGCCGGGGTGTCCTGATGGAGAAGCTGGGGCCCTTCACCAGGAGCTAAACAATACACCTGGCCCAGGAGTTGGAGAACCTGTGGAGGAATCTGGCAGGCCCTGTGGTTGCTGCAATGCCCACAGGTGAGCCAGCAGACACAGCGTGTGTGAGCTGCAACAGCACCTCTGCTGGCTCCAACCTTCCGAGTGTAAAAGGAACGAGGCCACCGCCCTCTGCTTTCCAAATCCCAGGCACGACTCCTCTCAGGGATCAGACTAGCCCAGGGCTGTGCAGAAAAGGGAGTTGGGGCAGTGATGCGGCTTAGGCAGGCAGCACAGTAGAAACCCGCCATGGTCCACCCCTCGTCAACCTGGCATCCACATAAAGCTCACTTAAACAGACTTAATGCCCAGATAAATAACAAAACCCACACTTAGGCTGAACGTGATGCCGCCATCCTCTGTAAAGCTGAAAACACACTAAACCTCTGCCCCAAAGACGGGACGGAGTTCCCTTATCCATCTTTGGTGATGTTCATGCCTCCTCCAGCTGCGTCTCACTCCCCTTTTGATATCCTGACTTAAATGTCAAGTGTATTCAGTATCCATTGCTGCATAACAAATCACCCCAAAACTTAGAAGTTAAACAACACCCCTGCGTTATCTCATGGTTTCTGTGGACAAGAATCTGGGCTCGGCTTAGCGGGTGCCTCTGCTTAAGCACCTGCAGGGTGCAGCAGGTGGGCCCCAGCCGGGCTGCGGTCTCGTCTGGAGGCTGGACTGGGCCAGGCTCCTCCCACCCTCACCCACATGGCTGTTGGCTTGCGAGGTAGGTCCCTGCCACATGGGCTTCTCCACAGGGCAGCTTCCATCTCTCAGAGCAAGGGAGAAAGAAAGAGAGTGAGAGGGGCAACCAAGATGGAAGTCACGGCTTTTTGTAAACTAATCTTGAAGTGACAACCCATCCTCTGGCCAGATTCTCTCCATTCATTGGAAAGCAGCCGTTGGTCCAGCCCACACTCACGGAGGGGAGTAACACCAGGCCGTGAGAGCCTAGAGGAGGGATCATCCTAGAGGCTGCCCCCCCCCCACTGAGATACACGTTAACTACTGTTAACACGAGTTAGGTTAGACGTAGGCACACGGAGATGGGAGGCTGAAGAACAATTGGTTAATGCACACATAGCACACGCCCATCTAGATAGGCAATGGGTACTTGTACTGCTCACTGCATTATCTGCATCTGGTTATGTGGCTGGTGTTACGTGGCTGTTATGTGGCTGGTGTTTCTGACCACCTTCCTCCACTACTGTTCCATACCCCCTGCCCTCAGCATACACCTTAGCTGCCCATGGTTCCTCGCCTGACGGGCAACCCGAATCTTCATTCCCGAAGTGTCTGAAGCATTCCACATGGTTCCTGTGTGGACTGTGGTTGTTTTCCATACTAGCCGTGCTGATCCTTTCAGGAGGCAGATGCCTCGGAGCTGGGTAATTGCATTGCTGGAGGCTGTGTGCTGCCCCGGGGCCTTCCAGATGGACGGAGCCCCAGCCCCAGGCGGCCCCAGGGGGTCTCGGAGCTGGGTCAGCAGAAGGGATCTGAACCACAGCCACCCCGCCTTCCTGCCCCTCCCTGCAGGGGTCACCCAGGGAAGTTTCCTTCCTGCTGGGGGAGGGGGGGTGGGGAGGGGAGGCGTCGCTGGGGCAGCTCCGGCTCCAGGCGGAGGCGTTGCGCACCCACCTCTGCCGTGGCCGCTTGTCCTGGCCCCGGGGCAGCAACAGTGCCCTCTCTGGCTTCAGCACTGTTGTCAGGGATCGTCCACCCGCTCCTCTGTCCCTCTATCCGTTCCTTGAGCCAATATGGATCAGGCGCTGACTTCTCTAGAGCCGACTGCGAACCAGACAGACAGGTGGCTGCGTGATGGAGCCATACTCCACGGGGAGAAGGATAATGAGCCCTGAACACTTACAGCAGAAGTCCACTTTGGAGTCCAGCAAAGGCTCTGGACAAAATCAAGAAGGTATGGCCTCCCAGGAGGGAGCTGCTCTCCGAGGAGGGACCCAGGGCCGAGCCTGAAGCATGGGGATGAGCCAACCACGGGCCTGCGTTCTGGCAGGTGGAAAGGAATATGCTAAGGCTGGAGGTGGGGAGGGCTGGGAATGACGAGGCTTGTGCCAGCCTGGAACCATCCAGATGATGGACCTTGACTGCGGCGGGGGCTTGCCAGCCCTCTTGCCCTCAGCCAGGCCAACCCATGAGCGAGTGGTTCACTTCACTGTTCATACACACCCCCCAGGGCCTGTGAAACCCACTTTGCTAGGTCCTCTGAGATGCTCGTCCACCAGTGCTGGCTGGGGTGCGTGGGGACACGCTCTGTGACCAGCATGGGCGAGTCTGAGGCAGATGGCCCAAGGACCACCAGTGGGGAACCTGGACAACGGCCACAGGACCCTCTAGAGGGAACGCGTCCCCTTACCAGCCAGGCCGGAGCTAGGCTCTTGGCTGAAACCGTGTCCTTGGGTAGAAGTGAGAAGCAAATAGAGAAGAGGCCGTGACCCTCCAGGTGACCCCGTTTCTGGGTGTGGCCCCCAGGAAGAGAGTGGAAAGTGCAGCTCCACAGGTTCACAGTGGCTTTGAGAACCCAGGGGTGGGGGGCCGCCCGGGCTGCACACAGAAGGCCAATTAAGAACCTACAAGTCCTCCCCCTCCCGCCCCTGCTCTTTAGGACGCGAGGAGAGGCGCAATTAGGTCTGCGCAGCTGTAGGATTAGTATTCCAGCCCAGGATGCCCGGGGTTTTAATTAGTCATTAGGCCCTGTCTGCAGAGCCTTGCTTAACAGACAAGGGCGTTGTGACCTTTCTCCCGTGAGGCACGGTGACACCGCCTGTCTGATTTGTGGGCACACCAACGGCTTCTGTCACAGCTGCTTGGATGGAAGGACAGAGCGAGAGGCTGGGCCAGGAAGAAGTCCAGCGTCTCTGCCCCTGACATGGAGGCACTGCAGACCTTTGTCCCCACCCGCTTCTCCCTCGCATCGTCCTGCCTCCTCCACTCCGCCCAGGGCCTTGGGCATTGCAGGTTTAATGGCTTTTCTAGTGAGAGCACACAGCGACAACCTGCCTGGAAGGTGCGTAGAGCATCAGAAGGGCTTCCTGGACCTTCCGCAAGATGGAGAGATGAGGGGAGAGAGCAGCCAGCAGCAAGCCCCCACCCGACTCCAGCGAGGGGAGTGAGTCCCTGTGGGCCAACAGCCCCTGGGCCCCTGTGGCTGAGCTGCCCTGTCCCGCCTAAACGTCACCCTGTGTCATCAAATCATAGAACCTTCTGGCTGGCCCACCCTTGAGACCAACTTCCGCAACCTCCTAGTTTCCTAAGAGGGCAGGTGAGGCCAAGAGTGGCTATGGCCAGAGTCACACAGAGACGGTGGTGGAGGGGACCAGGACCGACTCCTGGTTCTCTGTCTAGAGCTCTTCCCGAAGCGCAGAAGAAGATGCTAACAGTTACCAGCACCTACTGACAGATAACAGGTGAGCTTCTTCAAGAGGACTGCTTTTAAAAAGCCCTGGCAGAGCCCACCACGCCCTGGAACACACTCTAGTGGACGCAGGTTCAAACGCTCTGAGGACGCAGTCTCACTCTGCCCTGCCTCCAAGATCCCCCCAGAGGCTTGCGCTGGGCCCACGCCCTCCCTGGCCTCCCCGGCCTCTCCATCCTGCTGGGTGCCCAGCCTCCCTGCTCTCCCACCTTCCCTCCACTCCTGGCACCGGTTAAGTGGACACACAATTCCTGGGTCATTGAGTCTGGGCGCAGGACTCTGACCTTCCCAGCCAGCATGGAGGCACCCAGGGACAGGTCTTGGATTTTCTTGTGGCATCTGCACCTCCCAGGGTGCTCGACCCACAGAAGGGACCCCGTTAGCTCTTGTCACTTTAAGGGTCCTGCGGCTTTTGGCTGGCACTCCAGAGGAAATGGAAGTTCAATGGTATAGAGTTTCTGTTACGCAAGATGAATAAGTTCTAGAGACCCGCCGTACAATGTAGTCCCTGTAATTAACAATACAGTATTGTGCACTTTAAAATGTGCGGAGAGGGTAGATCTCATGTTAAGTGTGCTTACAAAAAAAAAAAAAACCCAAAAAGAACACAAGGAAGTTGTTGGAGGTGAGGGGATGTTTAGTACCTTGGTTGTGGTGATGTCACGGGTGTACACATATGTGCAAATTGATCAAGATGTGTACATTACATGTCTGCAAGTTTTGTCTATCAATTATCACTCAATAAAGCTAAAATTAAAAAAAGGCAGATGGAAGCCTGTGATGCCTCCAACAGTGTTTGCAGACACTTGGCGGAGAGGGGAGGAGCATGGAATTGTTTCCAGTCACCGTCACAAGAGCATCCGGGCCACCTGGGGGCCTCACGCGTATCCCACCCACGCAGTCAGCGGGGCAGGTGCTGCAGCTCCGCCCACTCAGGCCCCTCCTCGCCCTGAGCAGGCCGACCCCTGACTCTAATGGGAGGCTCCTCCGACACGGGCACGGCGGGAACCACGCCAGGCACACTCTCTGCACGCGGCAAGTGTTGTTTGTCTGTGTTGTTCCCTCCCGGTGCAGAGCCCTTGGCTCCCGGAGGCCTGATGGGGCAGGTTCCCAGGCGGGGGAGGATTGTGGGGGTCCTCCCTCCGCAGGACCGCTCAGCCGGCAGACCTCACGATGAACGGGAGTTTGCTCTCCCATCCAGGCCATAAACTTGAATAGGGCTTTTTAAAGGCCACAAAGCCAAATCAATGCCCTTAACGACAGTCCCCGTAACTTGCTCAGAACATAAAGGTGACTATTATGTGCGTATTTGAAACACCAGCAAGAAAATACCTCTCGCACATACCTGAGCCTGTACAAGGCGCCCCCTGCCCTGGGTGGCACTCCCAGCTCCCTCCTGTCCAGCCAGCAGCTGCTGTCACTGCTCTGAGACTGGGGTCCTCCTGCCCGCCCTACAAGGCAGCGTGTTTGCAACCAGCAGACTGCGGTCCAGTCCCGGCTCGCACACCCTTGACATTTCTGAACCTCACTTTTCTGTTCTGCGTAATGGGTACGTGAGCTAGATCCTTTCCACCTACCTCAGGGCTTACGGAGAGGAACAAACCAGCTGGGGACCATAATGACACTGTTGCTGGCCAGCTGTGCTGATCCCTTTCCTTAGTGATGAGGTAGGGTCGTCATTCCCATACACAGATGAGGAAACTGAGGCCCAGAGAGATTAGGTCAACCTCGATCATGCAGCAAGTGGCCGAGCTTAGATCTGGCCCACCATCACTTGAGCTCCAAAGTGTGAAGGTAACTGACAGGGAACAGGCCCCGTGAACCAGCGGGTGCTCCCAGTGTGAGTTATGCATCATGTGGACACGAACCCCACGCACACACACACGCACAAACGTGCTGGCACCTTTTCCCCAGAGCTCATCATGGGGCATAACTTCTCTCCCAGTTGCCTGACATAAAATGAAAAAAGAACTTTCCATGTGAGGGTCTTGACGCTGAGGAGAACTTACTCCAGATGGGGGCTCGCTGGCTGTGCAGGGCCCGGGACCTGCAGTGGAATGAAGTATCCTGACACATTGGAGATGTGGAAATAAAACTACTAAAATGAGATCCAGAGCAGCTAACGAGGGCCAATCGGCAGGGTTTAGAAACTAAACAGGGGCCGGGGTGCTGGCCCAGGGGCGTCCCATGCAGCACGATGGGGGCTGCCATGTGGGGGTGGGGGCTGCCCCGGGTGGGGTTACTGGAACTAACAGGGACCTCCTTGGACCCTCAGAGGCACTGGGCCTCAACCTCCTTTCAGTGTCATTCCCGCCTCGGCCAGGCTGCAAGCCGGCACATTCTAGAAAGCACTGTGTGTTGGTTTGCTCGGCTGCTGTAACAGAACACCGCAGGGTGAGCAGCTTAAACAACAGACGTGCCGTCTCTCATACTCCGGAGGCTGGACATCTGAGACCAAGGTGTGGGCAGGGCTGGTTGCTTCTGAGGCCTTTCTCCTTGACGTATAGACAGCTGTCTCCTCCCTGTGTCCTCACGTGGTCATCCCCTGTGCGTGTCTGTGTTCACATTTCCCCTTTTCATAAGGATGTCAGTCGTATTGGATTAGGGCCTAGCCTAATGGCCTTATTTTAACTTGATCCCCTCTTTAAAGGCCCCATCTCCAAATGCGTCACACTCTGAGGTCCTGGGGGTTAGGACTGCAACAGACAACCTTTAGGAGGACACAGCCAGCCTGTAAGACTTACCTCAGCTGTGCATCTACTCATTCCTTCCTGCTTTCCTTCATTCACATGATAAACTTCACCTGTGCCTACTGTGTACTAAGCTGGACCAAGAGAGAAGCTGCCCTCCGGGAGCCCAGTGGACGTCAGGACAGAGCACGGCTGTGCTGTGGCAGGGTCAGAGCTAACCCCAGGCCCTTGTGCAGGGCAGCCCCAGACATGCACTGCTCCAAGACCGGCTCTTTGGACAGCCATTAGTTCAAAACTGGGTCCCCGGGCAAGAGCTGGGCAGAACCAGTCGGCCCACTCAGGCAGCTCCCCGTCCAGGAGGGAGGGGACGGCACCACGACTCGAGAACACAGTAAGACTCAAGCCCTCAGGCGCGTGCCTGGGCAGGCCAACCCCTGCCTTGTTTGTGGAGCACTTGCAGGGACTGGAGGCCAGGCTACAGAGAGCCCTCGGGAGGAGAAGTTGCCCCATGGAGGGCAGTCTGACAGCATGCTTCAACATTTAGAATGCACGTGTCCTTTGACCCAGTCCTCAGCCCCCTTGGAGGACGTCTCAGGAAATCACTGCACAAGGCACAGGGTGTGGTGGGATCCAGCAGACAGCCCTCAAAATCTCGGGGGCTTCACCCAACATGAAAATCCACACGGTCACCCAGGGACCCAGGCCCCACCTGATTCATGGCTCCACCCTCCCCCACTTCAGCCAGCACAGAGGGAGAGAGGGTGAGGACCGAACAGGGGAAGTTTTATGGCTGACCCAGAAGTGGAACGCATCGCTTCCTCCCATGTTCCATCGGCCAGACTCCAGCTGGCACATGGTCACATCCAACCCAAGGACACCTGGGACATGCGGTCGAGTGTGCTGTGGAGGAAGAGAACACGGATAGAGCACCAGCCGTGTCTGCCATAATATTCATCCAAAGTCTGTTTGAAATAATTAACTGTAGACTCCAACTTGAACGTCCTGTGGATGATGAGTTAAATATATTGAATGGCGGCACCAGGCACTCATCCATTATCCATTTATTCAATAGACACTTGTTGGGACATCATGTTGTTTGAAATAATATGCAGCCATGCAAAAATAAGGATACAGATCTATATTCTCAGACATAGGATCTTCTTCATGACAGAGTTTAATGAGACAGTCAGGATTCAATATAGATTATATAATAAAATCCAAGTTCTTAAAAACAAATATCTATATCCATAGATGTAAGTAAGCATAGAGAAATATGGAAAGATTTTCACAAAAATTTTTAAATATGTCTCCAATTTCTTGGAGCAATCCTCCCTTCAAGAGGTGGAATTCAATTCACCTCCCCTTGAATGTAAGCTGGACTTAGTGACTCATTTCTAATGAATAGAATGTGGAAGACGTGACATTGAGTGACTTCTGAGGCTTGGTCATAACATTGCACCTTGCTCCTTGGCCCTGCTCTTGGACTGTTTGTTCTTGGGGAAGCCAGCTGCCATGGAGTGAGGACCCTAAACAACCCTATTGAGAGGCCCATGTGGGGAGGAACCAAAGCCTCATTCCATAGCCATGTGGGTGCGCCATCTTGGAAGTAGCCTCTCCAGCCCCGGTCAAGCCTTCAGATGGTGCAGCCCTGGCTGACACCTTGACTGCTACCTCATGAGATACCAGAGGCAGAACCACTCCTCTAAGCTGTTCTTGAATTCCTGACCCCCAGAAACTGAGATGAGACATGTTTGCCATTTAAGCCTCTGCATTTTGGGGGAATTCATTACCCAGCAGTCAATGACTAATACACCATCTTCACAAGGTGAAGGGCCGAGCCTCTATCCTTGCCTCCCCTCCTTCCCCTCTGTGTCCACTCAGAGCAGAATTCTGAGAACCCCCTGGCTGGACTCAGGAAGTCAACCAGCCAAGCAGCACGAGAGTAACTGACCACATGGGTGTAAAACCCCAGCCACAGTCTCTCAGAGGCTCTCACGGCAGATCCATGGCACCAGGCCTGCCTCACTGTCCTCCTCCAAGGCATCCCCAGTTCTCCAGCCATCTCCTTCCAAGGACCTTAGTCTTGAACACGTGCTTACGTGAACCATCATAACTTGCTTCCCTGAACCCCGTACCTATGTCTGTGCCAGGCACAGTGACAGCCCTCGACAAATCCTTGTGGGATGAATAAAGGAACAAGGGCTTCTCTCTACTATTTAAGCCTTCTAAGATTAACATGTATGGCCTATAATTGGGGAGAATAAAGCATCTAAAAGTAAGCGGGCTGATCCGAAATCCTCGTCCTTGTATCTCGCAGATTCCAGGATGAACAGGGAGAACATGTGATGGGACCAGCTCCAAAGGCTGGCTGCCGGGAAGACGACTGAAATTCAGAGGCAGCATCCCCGTGTGTCTCAGACTCTGCTCAGGCTGCTCTCCATCCCTGCTCTTCTGACTCCCGGACGCAGAGGTTGTTTTCCCGGAGTCATTAGAGGGGCGGAAATGGGCTCGTTGCTTGGTGAGAAGAGCTGGTCCAGATAGACTGGGAACCCGAAAATGAGGTTAATGGAGCCAGACGGGGAGCGTCCACCCCCGTCACTGGACCGTCCCCGCCTGCTAATGGGCCTTCCTGGAATGGCCACTCAGGGTTGGTCCTGATGCTCTGTGAAGCCGAGCAGGCACTTAATGGTGCTTCGTACGCTGAGGCTGCAGCGTACGTAAGAACTGCTTCCAAACTTGCTGTTTCTTCCATGACAAAGAGAACTCATTTCACTTGCGGGCCTAGTGCGTGTGAGGGTGGCCTCTGCCTCGCCTGGCCCACGGCCTTGCTCTGGGGGACGCAGGGAGGAGGAGGTTGATGGAAGCCCGGAACAGGTTCCTGGTGGCCGGGACCTGGTCGGCCCTGCCCTGCATTTACCAGCCACGGCCCCCAACCAGGGATGGTGGTGGCGCAGGGCTTGGTAGGCAGTGGCACCAGAGGTCTGAGCTGGTCACTACCCCCGGGTGATCCTGGGCCTTGCTTTCAGGCCCAGCCCTGTTGCCTCTGTGACATGAGGCTGTGGGTGGACTCTGGAGATGCCCCAGGAGGGACTGGTCCAGGGGACGACTTTGGAGCCAGACACACCAATGTGAAAGTGATAATTACACCCTCAAGTGTTTCCCCGCCCAGGATGGGGCAGGAAGGGGTCACTGGTGGATGAAAACTCAGGGCAGGTTGAGCAGAGCGACTGGGAGAAAAGCCTCTGGCCACACAGTCCCGATGGCCGAGCCTCCTTGAGGGAATTTAGACAGCCGGCGTCCCGGGTCTGGGGTTCCTCAACTATAGGATTGGGGACAACCCAGTGCCTCTCTCAGAGCTGCCATGAGGATGTGGCACAGCAGAGGACGCCCCCACGAAGCTCAGGACCCCAGGATGAGAGGGGAGAGGCTCTCTCGGCTCGCCGTATACACAGCTTTGCATTGCTCTCTACAATAAGCCTAGTTTCATTTTGTCATCAATTTTGAAAGACAAACTAAAATGCTATTCAGCAGTGCTGACTTTGCTACTTGACCTTGAACGAGCGGCTTGGCTCCCCCACGCTCATCCGACATAGCCCTGGCTGGAGAGAGCCTGATCTCCTCCAGGCAGCCTCCCTCCCTGTGTTATGATTTCTCTCCTCTCTAGCCTCCCCCACCATGAGAAAGAGAATTTCTCCTTCAGTGTATAAAAAGTGCGTCTGTGGGCAGGCGTCGGGCCTGGCGTGGGCAGCCGCTGACAGCCTGGGGGAGAAGCAGGAGGAGGCTGAGCTGGCCTACCCGCCCACTGGGACGCGCCCTCCCGCGGAGACGCGCCCTCCCGCAGCCTCCGCACAGCCGGCCTGCTCAGAGGGTTCTGTCACTCCATCCGTCAAGGGAGGGAGCGCTGCTGGAGAGGCGGAATTATTTCTCTAAGTGCTGCCTCCTCAATATTTTAACTTTTCTCAGTGCTAAATTCTGGCTCCTTTTTCTTAAAAATAAAAAGGAGACATAATTGGGACACTTCTCTATTACATGCATTCTCTGTTATTCAACCTCAAAGGTGTCCTTCTATAAAAGCAAATATTTGGTACTTAATGGACAAGAACTCGATGGGTAGAGGGGAGAGGACAAAGCCTGGATTTCAGCAGAGCGTTGGCCGCCCGGCTTGTACCCCCCATTGCCTCTTTCTCCAATGTCCCCAGGGTTCGAGGGATGATGCTGCATCCCAACTCCAGAGCAGCCGCCCTGCCTTGTGCAGAGCCCCAGCCCCGGCCCCCGCTCCCGAGGCCGAGGCCACCCTGGAGTCCATCGTTGCATTTGCTGATGTGACAGGAGACCAGATAGAATCCGGCCCAGCCTAAGGGCGTGAAAGT
The DNA here is from genome assembly GCF_057802395.1 of Ceratotherium simum simum. Taxonomy (NCBI): domain Eukaryota; kingdom Metazoa; phylum Chordata; class Mammalia; order Perissodactyla; family Rhinocerotidae; genus Ceratotherium; species Ceratotherium simum. The sequence goes on along the minus strand of NC_141928.1, from coordinate 2,883,811 downwards.
GGGCTGTGCACGCACGGCTTCCACTCGCCAATTGTAACAAATCGGGCGCTCACCTTCTGTAATGAAAGGAAATGAAGGCCCAGTCCAGGTGGGCTGCAGGAGGGAACGCCTCCAGGAACGTTGGAGGGACTCTGGTCCCCGGGGAACCTCCTGGACATTCTGGAGTATGTCCGGCTCCTGACTCCGTCTGGGAAGGTGGTGGGAAATGAGCATTCAGAAGCCCCCTCAGCCAGGGCAGGGCCTGCATCTTCAATATTCAGGACTCTGTCTCATTGATATCTCCCAGCTCGGCCCAGAGAGGTAACATGAGCTGCTCAAGGTCACACAGCAGATGCGCAGCAGAGGGGGAAGCCAACCCCTCCACCGGAGCCCCAGTGGCTCTCTCCACACGTCTCAGGATCTCCCAGGCAGCCCCCGTGCCAGAAGGCTGGCTCCTCCATCCCCAAAAGGCCTTCTGGGTCTGGATGCGGAGACTGAAGGCACACCCAGGACTCAGGACAAAGGGCAAGTGCCGTGAGCCCCCCAAGTCTTGTCTCTACAAGATCCAGTCATCTGGGGGACACGGAGCGTCCTGTCCTATGAAAAGCCTCAGGCCACGACACCTTTGCTGACGGTGTGAACTTCGCTTGCCTCTCCAAGTCCTGTTTCTGCGTTCGTAAGAGGGGAGCTGGGCGGTTGTGCGCGGCGTGCATTTGGACGCGGGAATGCTTAGTAAGCCAGAGAGGCTGACAAATACTAAATCCTCGTTATTCTGAGCGTGGAGCTGCTCCAGCTTGGCTCTTCTGGGTGTGAATGTGGCCCCCGCTGCCCGAAGCTCTGTCTCAGGCAAGGATGGAGGAGAGCAGGCCGCCCATTGCCTGCTTTCCTTCACCACCATTGTGCATGGGGCCCCTGTCAGCCCCGGAAGGGCCTGGAAGCAAAGCCGTGCCCGGGCAGGGGAGGCCAGGAGGCTCAGGCTGCATCCCGGGGTTTCACAGCCAGAGAAGCCCAGTGGGGCCGTGCGTCTGCGCTGAAACCTCACATGGGAACAGGCAAAGATGAGTGGGAAGACGCAGCCTGGGCTAAAACTAAACTTCAGCAGAAATTCAGAAGGCAACATGTCCCCAGTGAGTACAGGAGAGTGCAAAGCAGGGTCAGTGCCCCTCGGAACACGCTGACTGCCTGGCCCACCCAAAGGTCACCTCCTCCAGGGAGCCTGCCGGGACTCTTGCTTCCCAGGCTGTGACCTCACCTACAGAGAAGCAGCCCCACAGGAATCCCAGTCTTTGCTCATTTCCTTCAAATGTTTTAGGCAGCAGGGTCCAGGGCTCTTGACAACCCTAGTCGGAATTCCCCATTCTCTCCCATACTTCAGGATCCAGTGCTTTGGGGACCCAGGCCTGCCTCCTGCCTCCTTGTGCCCCGACCAGCCATCTGGCCCCTTCTTCTATCTCCAGAGGTGCTCTCCCCCAACCCTGTGATTTGAGATCCCCGGACTTCAGACCTCCCTCCTGCCTGCCTTTGGCTGAGGCCCCGCCCGCAGGCTCTCACCCTCAGGGAGGGGGGTGGAGGAGGGAGGGACGCGCTGCGTTTCCCGCCATCACCCTGTAGGTACCCCAGTGCAGGGTCTGGCCCTCCCAGTGCTCACGGGCACCTGGGGCTTCTACAGGCTGGTCTCCACGCACGGCTGCTCTCTGTGGATTGTCCTTCTTTCCCACCTGACTGAGAGTCCAGGAGGCTGAGGCTGTGTCTGCTCTGTTTCCACATTCATTCACGGATCACATGTGAATGAACGAATGAGTGAATGAACGCACGCCTCGAGGGTGCCTCCCTCGGGCTCCTACAGGCTGGGTGCTCGTTCGGTTCTGGCAGGACCACGCTGGCGTCACAGCGCCTGGGAGGGCTGTCTCCTGCCTTCAGCCTCCATCAGCCTGCTTTTAATAATGAAGTGACATTGAACCACACACAGTATCTGTCTTATTAAAGTGAAATGAAGTTCCTCCTGGAGACATTTAAAGTGGGCTGAGTTCTTGGCACCATGCGCGGCCCGTGAACGCTGGGTGAGGCTGAAACATCCGGCTTGGCGCCTTTGACCCCCAAGCTGACCTTATTTGTCGCCTGAGCACTGGCTGTCCTTCCCTGCCTCTCTCCACCTCCGGGCGGGAGAGAAGGGCCGGCCGCGCTTCCGGAGCGGCTCTCGGAGTGGTGCTGACGCGGAGGAGAAGGCGGAATCGTTCATCATTCAATTAACGGTGTCAGCAGAGCCATTATTTAAATGGCCAGCCACATGTGTCATCAATCTTTAATGAAACAATAATTGTACTTCCCTGTCGAGGAGCGCCCAGCCTCTCCTAAAACCTTCCCGGTATGAATAACAAACGGCGGTGGGTCTGTCGGTGAGGGCCGCGTGCCGGTGGGCGGATACTTTCCATGGCGGTTTGGGAGGGGACACCAAAGCTGCAAGGAAGGGAAGGGCCTATGAAACGTGCCAGGATGCCGTGAGTGCCTGTGGGGACCTGCTGCTGCCTGGCCAGCCCCGTGTCACTGGGGGCGCGAATTCCCCTTCCAGACAGACGCCCAGCCTCAGGAACGCTCTGGCCAGCTGGGCACGGTGGGGAGGCATTTGCGACCGGACATCAGGGGATTTGGGGGTCGAATTGCAGCTACATCCTTACCTTTCTGTGCAATCTTGGTTGAGGCCTCCCCACCCCCCGCCTCTGAGCCTCGTGTTCCCCATCTGAAAAGTGGAGGTGGGGAAGACTAGGCCCCCAGGGCTGTGTTTGCTCTGACAGTTTGAGTATCTGGGCTGTGCAAGACCAAGGCAAGAACTGGAGACCGGGCCCCGACTGCGGGTGAGTGCTGGCACCTCCCCTGGGCACCAGCCGGCTGACTCCG